>NC_048444.1:16093556-16303660 GCF_004353265.1 Vitis riparia
ACTATTGGGACTCGTAGGAAAATACTACCTCCCTTAAAATCCAATTTTGAAGTTGACTAAACATCTCATTATAAAGAGTTAATTATATTCCAGTATCTTATGATATTATAATGAGATACTAACCCATTTGTAACCTACTATCCACTATATGTAGGCTCTCTATGAACTAGTATTCATAATCTAATGAGGTGTATGCATCAACTGCTTAAGATTACCTTTACCATTGTTGAATCTTAGATCCTACTATTATGTATGATATACTTTATCTCTCTAAGGGCATATATCAAATTCCAATTAAGGAATTACTACAACCATAGAATTCTTTATCACATGTCCTTAGGATCACCCAAGGGGACACATTGTCTCAAACCCATAAGATACCATGATGTATATATTGAGTATACTTGTTGCAAGTCTCCATCAATAGTGACATTATGCATAGGAAATATATGACCACATTAGGGTTTCATCCATAAGTCAAAGCCATTAAAGACATTAACACTAGCTCAATATCCTTTTAAGGTTGATAGCCCATACAATACGGTAGCTTGGTGAGATCATGATTACTTGATAGCCAATGTCATGACTCACTATAGGTCTTGTCCAATGTGTAACCATACATACTAGTGCACTTATTATGGAAAATCACATGATGATAACTAAGACATGTCATCCCTCTAATTATGAGGTAGTGTACTACAACCTTAAATGTATTATCTAAGTCCATAAACTATCAATAATACATTTGTAGACCCTTCATTTTGTCCTAGTAGCACATGTTTTTCTACATGTTTTCCTCCACTTTACATTACCTTGTATCTGTCCCATTGGTGGTCTATTACTACAACTTACCTTTTTCAGCTACCTTAGAGACTCTAGTTGAGGGATTTATTTGACCTCTCATTGTGACCCTTGGCAGCCCTGAGTTAGATCTAGGATTTTTCTCTTTTTCTTTTTAGGATAGCTCCTTTAAGTACACCTTTAAGACAATATACTTATGCATTTTATTATTATTATTTTTTTATCACCCTAGGTTGCTTATACAATTTTTTTTTATTATCTTAGGTCACTTAGACACTTTTCTGATCACCCTAGGTTACTTAAGCATTTTTATGATCACCATAGGTCACTTAAGCACCTTTTTTTTGTATTATTATTATCACCTTAGGTCACTTGGACACTTTTCTTATCACTATAGGTCACTTAGGTACTTTTCTTATCACCCTAGGTCACTTAAGCCCTTTTCTTATTACCTTAGATCACTTAAGCATTTTTCTTATCACCCTAGGTTGCTTAGGCACATTTTTTATCGCTCTAGCCCATTTAGGCACACTCTGACCCATTTAGGCACGTTTTGGCCCATTTAGGCACACTCTATCCTATTTCGACATACCATGACCCATTTAGGACACCTTGGCCCATCTAGGCACACCCTAACCCATTTAGGTTTCCTTGGCCCATTTAGACACAACCTAGCCATTTAGAACCACCTAGCTTGTTTAGGCATGCCTTGACCCATTTAGTCACACTTGGCCCATATAGGCACACTCTGACCTATTTAGGTCACATAGGCCCATTTAAGCATACCTTGGCCTATTTTGGTACACCTAGACCATATAGGCATACCCTAGCTCATTTTGATTACTTAAGCCCATTTAGGCACACTTAGACCCATTTAGGTCATCCAAGCCCATTTAGACATATCATATCTCGTTTAGGTCACTTAGACCTATTTAGACATACCGTCTAGGCATGTCTTGGCCCATTTAGGCCACTTAGGCACACTTGGCCCTCATTGGCACATCTAGCCCATCTAGGCACACCTGGTCCACTTAGGTCACCTTTTAGGTATTTCTTTCATGGTTTGCATGGTTGCATGGTTGCATGGCTTGTGTGGCTCGCATGACACTTATTTTTATTATTATTATTATTATTATTATTATTGATCATTTATTTATTATAATTTTGTATTTTTATTATTTATTTATTTATTATTATTATTTTATCATTTTCTAAAATTTTTATTCAATTATTTAATTTAATAATTTGATGCTTTTGCCGGGAAACTTACCAATAGAAAATGAATGGTTGATTCTTTTTAGGCTTTGAAAAAGAGAGGATAAGTTTTTTTTTTTGGAAAATTATAATTTCTTTAAAAATGAGAGGATAAGGTTTTTAAATTGGAAAATCAGATTTTTTATTTATTTATTATTATTATTGTTAGGCTTTGAAAAAGAGAGGATAAGTTTTTTTTTGGAAAATTATAATTTCTTTAAAAATGAGAGGATAAGGTTTTTAAATTGGAAAATCATATTTCTTTTTTTTATTAAAAAAAAAAAATAAATCAATTTTTAATTTTTTTTTTAAATTGGAAAAGTCATAATATATTTTTTTAAAAAAAAAAAGAGAGAGAATTAGGTTTTTAAATTGGAAAAGTCAAAATATTTTTGAAAATGAGATGAAAAGGTTTTTTTTTTTTTGGGAAAATCATAATATTTTTGAAAAGTAGAGAATTAGTTTTTTTTTTTTTTTTTAAATGGAGAAAGTCAGAACATTTTTTAATGGGAAAGGGGGATTAAGGAAGAAGTCAAAGGGGGAGATGCTCATGAAAAGGAAAAAGGGGCCGCATATATGGATAGGTTCATCATATGATATTTTGATTCAAAAATGTTGTTTTTAAATGTTTGATGCATTTTATCTCATTACTTTTAAAATATGTTGGTTTAAAAATTTTGTTTTTGGATGTTTGATGCCCACAGGATAATTCTTCTCTCATTATTTTCATGATATGTTCATTTAAAAATGTTGTTTTTAGATGTTTGATGCATAGGATAATTCTTCTCTCATTACTTTCATGATATGTTGATTTAAAAATATTGTTTTTGGATGATTGATGCTATTGAGTTAATCCTCCTCTCATTACTTTCTTGATATGTTAATTTAAAAATGTTGTTTTTAGATGATTGATACTATTAAGTTAATTCTTCTCTCATTACTTTCATGACATGTTGATTTAAAAAAGATATTTTTAGATGATTGATGCTAATAGGTTAATTCTTCTCTCTCTCTCTCTCTCTCTCTTTTCATGATATGTTGTTTTAAAATTTTTGTTTTTAAATGTTTTATGCTATTAGGTTAATACTTCTCTTGTTATTTCTATGCTATGTTGAATTTAGATGTTATTTTTTAGATGATTGATGCTATTAGGTTAAATCTTCTCCCATTATTTTCATGATATGTTGATTTAAAAATTTTGTTTTTAGATATTTGATGTTCATAGGTTAATTCTCCTTTCATTATTTCCATGCTATGTGGATTTAGAAATTTTACCTTTGGATGTTTGATGCTATTAGGTTAATTCATGATATGTTGATTTAGGTAATATTTTTTTAGATGTTCGATGCTCATAGGTAAATTCTTCCCTCATTATATTCATGCCATGCTAGTTTAATTAAAAGAAATCTATTTTTGAAGAAGTTTGGCTAATTTTGTATTTCTAGTACTATTCATGTTATGTTAGTTTAATTAAAAGAAATTTATTCTTTGAAAAGTTTGGTTAATTTTAATTTTTTGGTACTATTCATGCTATGTTAGTTTAATTAGAAGATTTTTTTTTTTTAATACAAAAAAGTTTGGTTAATTTTTAGTTTCTGGTACTATTCATGTTGTTAGTTTAATTAAAAGAAATTTATTCTATGCAAGTTTAATTAAAATAAATCTATTTTTGAAAAAGTTTGCTTGATTTTTAATTTTTGGTACTATTCATGCTATGCAAGTTTAATTAAAAGAAATTTATTTTTTGTGCAACCTTGTGTAAATACCAAAACGCCCTTACGCACAAAAGTGAACCTAGAGCTAATCCATCCCTCATAATCCACTGGGACCCATAGGAGTATTGGCATTCTCAAAATCTATTTCTGAAGTTGATTCAACATCACACTATGAATAATCAATTGAACTTCAGTATCTTATGTAAATAACAATAAGACATTACGTGCTTGGGTCCGTGACCTACTATTCACTACATGCAAACTTCCTATGAACTAGTGTCCGTAATCTAACAAGGTAGTGCTATCACCTATCAAGATTACCTTTCAAATCCTTGGGTTATAGATCTTACTTATTATGTGATCAAATGACATACTCTAACTCCAAGGAATTACTATGGCTGCAGATTTCATAATCACCTATCATTTGGATCACCCAAGGAGACACACTACCTCAATCCCATGAGATATATTGAGAGTACTTGTTATCACCAGTCTCCATCAACAGTGACCCAATCAATTGGGATATATGACCATATTAGGGTCTCACCCATACGTTAAAGCCTCTTATTGATTTTGGCACAAACTCAATATCATCTCAAGGTTGAAAGTCCATGCAATATAGTAGTTTAGTAAATCATGACAATTGATGACCTTGCTTCATGATTCACCGTAGGTCCTGTCTAGTGTGCATCACATGCACTAGTGCACTCACCATGGGAAACCCATCTTGACGGCTAAGACAAGTCAACCCTCCAAGTAGGAGGTGATGCACTATAGTCTCTACTGAATTGCCCAAATTCATGAATCGATTGTGGAAAACTTATTTGCTTACAAGGAACCCATAACTTGTATCTAGTGTGGAACTCCTAATGCACACAATTCATGTATAATGTAAAAGACATGAGTTGAATGCTCAAATCAATGTCAATACACCAAAGGGATAGTAAGGGGATAGTTAAGTTTAACTTTGTTACATCATGTCTTGCTTTTAAGGGCTTAATCCTAGCATATGTCAATTGAAACCTCTTTGGTATAAACCGTTAGCCTAATTTTAAAGCCACAAGCATAACTTTAAAGCCTTATTAGCGAATTGGGCTAAAAAAAAGGAATCTTAATGGAGTTTATTTTCCTTGAATTTCTTAGTTTTTAAGTTTCTTCCCCTTCTCATGTGCAAAGCATGCATTTTAAACATAAGAAGATCTAGATTAAAAGTTATAGAAACCATCACGTTAAATTTGGATGTTCTTAAATCTATTTTGTTTGGAGAAGATAAAACCTGAAGTTTCTAGAGGTCTCGAATACTTAAGATCCTGCATCACGACGACTCTACCTTGATCTTGGTAAAGAAAGTTTAAGAGGGTGGATTCTAGGTCTTTCTCTTCTCCTTGGATGGTGGAAGACAACTAATTAGACCCTAAACCCTAAGGGGGTATTTAAAGGGTTCTCTAACTAGGCTTAAGTAACCTAATCCCACTAAGGGCTTAAGTCACTTAATCTAGTCCATAAAAGGGTACTGATTGATTAATTAATCCTATAAGGTCTTCTAATTAATCAATTTACCCAATCTAAAGACTTTGTTTACTAACCCTTATGCAACCTTACATAATTACCTAAACACCCATATACACAAAAGTGAACTAAGAGCTAATCTAATCCTCATAAATCATGCCAACAAAGTATATGAGCTCGAGAGAGGACCATTGGGACCTATAAAACATAATTGGCTCCCTCATAATCCAATTTTAAAGTTGATTCAACATCCCATTACAGATAATCAACTACACTCTAGTATCCTATGTAAATAACAACAAGCCATTAAATGCTTGGGTTTGTAACTTGCTATCCATTGCGTTTAGTTTCCTCGTGAATTGATGTCCATAGTTTAACAAGGTGAAAACTATCAACCTCTTCAGACTATCTCTACTACGCTTGAGTTATAAATCCTCTTACTATGTATTCAACTAACATATCTTAGTTGGTCAAGAGTTTATGTTAAGTTCCACTTAAGGAACTACTATGACCATAGTTTTACATGAACACACATCCTTAGGATCACCCAAGAGGACACTTTGTCTCAATCCCATGAGATATCATTATGCCTTTATTAAGAATGATTGTTGTTATCTATTTCCATCAATAGTGACCCTTGTTGGGAAACTCAGATTATTTTATTCCTTGGTCCTAGATCTCATAGGGTGCATGCATCTATCTTAAGCTTCTCTAACTCTAACATAGTTGAAAATAATGGTTTTAAAAAACCATAAAACATATTAGATCTAGAGATTGCAATTTCATACTTGTGATATAGATGCTCCTAGATTGATTTCTATTCGATGAAGACTTTAAAACTGTGGTGGTCATCGTGGAACTCATCTACCTTCCACTTGATCCATGTCTCAATGGGTCTTGACATGAGAGAAGAGTGAGCTTCTCTCTTTCTCTGGAGGGTGGTTAGAATTCTTCTCTTTAGAATTTTAGAAAAATGAATAGGAATACTGAAGCCCTAATCCCTAAGGAGGTTTATATAGGCTTCCTTGTGGGCTTAAGTGACTTGAACCCAAACTGGGCTTAGGTCACCTAATCTAACCCATTTGGGTCCTAATTAATTAATTAGCCTTAATGGACTCCAATTAATTAATTAACCCAATTCAAAAAGTCAATTCATATGATTTAGTGCAACCTTATGTTTTTACCAAAGTTCCTTTATGCAAACTTATGAATTACATACCTAAACTACCCTCAAAGCATGTGCTAACATGAGCTAGGAGCTCGAACGGGGACCACTAGGATCAATAGGAAAATAGTGGCTCCCTTGTAATTCAATTATGAACTTGACTCAACATTCCACTAGAGAACGTTAACTACACTCTAATATCCTATGAAATTACAACAAGAGAAAGTTTGGGTTCGTGATCTACTATTCATTTCATGAAGACTCCCCAATGAACTGATATCCATAATCTATCATGGTAGTGTTATTTATTTATTTATTTTAATCAGAAAAAAAACCCATCAAGATTACCTCTCCAATCCTTAAGTTATAGATCTTTCTATTATGTGATAAATTAGCATCCTCTAGCTCCAAGGAGCATATGTCAAATTCCGCTAAAGGAATTACTACGACTATATATTTTATGACCACATGTTCTTTGGATCACCCAAGAGGACAAATGATCTCAATCCTATGAGATATCATGGTGTCTTTATTGAGAATACCTATTGCCACCAATCTTCATCAATAGTAATCGAATTTGTAGAAAATATATAACCATTATAGGGTCTTATTTATAGGTCAAAGCCTCTTGCTGATCTCAGTACAAACTTAATATCCACTCAAGGTTAAGAGTCCATGTAACATAGTAGCTTAGTGAATCATAGCTATCTAATAGCATTATATCATGATTCAATGTAGGCCCTATTCAAGGTGTAACTAGATACACTAGTATACTCACCTTAGGAAACCCATTCTAATCGCCAAGATAATTTGTCTCTCTAATTAGGAGGTAATGCACTATAATCTCTACCAGATTTCCTAAATATGTGAATTGATTGTGAACAATTTATCATCTTGCAAGGAACTTATGATTTGTATCCTCTATGCAACTTCTAATGTATCCAAGTCATGTATAATGTAAGTGATATGGCCTAAATGATCACATCAACATAAATGCATAAAAGGGATAACAAAGGGAAAGAGAAGTCTAACTTTGTTACATCATATCTTGCTTTTAGGGGCTCAATCCCAACAAACTTCCATTAGCTCCAAAAGTAGACCGGGCACCGTAGAAAGAGTATGCTCATAGTCATATCACCTCTTTGAACTATCTCATAAAAAGGTAACACTTCTTCTCTATGTGTTTCCTTTTCTAATGGTACTTAAGTTCTTTAGAATGTGCCAACATCCTACTATTATCACATAATAATAGCTTGGATTATATAACCAAGGGAACTACCCTTAAACCTAAAGGCTTCCTTTGTTACTTTAGAAGCAACAAAAACCACTTAGAGTATATATATACCTAGAAGTAGACTCATGAGAATCCTTATCAGATTGAAAGTCTAATTCCTGGTACCTAAAGGTATTTAATTAATGCAAAGACTCACAAGCATATGTTTCCTTGTTCTCCTAAGATACTCAAGTATATGCTTGACATCCACCCAAGCTCCAATGTTAGATTGGACTAATATCTACTCACTATTCCTATAGTAAACCAAATATCCTATCTACCACATAACACCGTATACATAAGGCTACCCATTGCAGAGGCATATGGGATTGCTTTAATGTAATTTTTTTCCTTAGATGACCAAGGACACTAATCTTGAGAAAAACAACTCCAAACCTAAGGGTAGCAACCCTTTCTTGGAGTCCTACATCATGCACTTGATCAAATGCTTTTTAGTGTAGGTTACATAACACAATTTTCCTATTCTTGTAATCTCAAAGGACCTTAATCCCTAGAATATATTATGTCTCTTCTAGATTTCCATTTGGAACTGAGTAAATAACTAGATCTTGATTGATGACAATGTCCTTACATCATTCCTAATGAGTAGATTGTCATCTGCCTATAAGATCTAGGAACACCACTCTACTTCCTTGTGCCTTATTGTACACATAAGGTCCTTTACTATGAAAATATATGGTTGCATCATATAAATGTATAAATGCTAACATCAAGATGACCTTTCAAGAATACTATCTTAATATCTAATTACCATGTCTCATAAATAAGATGCACCACAATAAATAAAAGTACTTTGATGGATTTAAATATGGGTACTAGTAAAAAGGTTTCCCATAGTCAAAACAATGTTCCAAACTATGCCCTTTAACAACAACCTAGCCACATAAGCTTCCACATAAGTTTCAAACTATCATACACTCTTCTGTTCCTCTTATGGACCAACTTACATCTATGAGTTTTATCCCTTCTTGTGCTTTTATAGGAACCCAAACTATGTTAGAATATAAAGATTCTAATTATCTCTTCATAGCTCCTTACCATAATTGAGCAATAACATTTCTTACTACTTCATTATAATCTATGGGACACCAACCTCCAACTATGATAAGGTACTAGTGTACTAAAAGTCATATGAATGATATGTCTCTATACCTTTGGATCCATAGTATCATGTGCAGTGTGGGACTATCTTCTAGTGTATTCCAATCTATATCACTTCTTACCTCATTCCTTATCATATAGTCTTTATCAAAAACCTAGTATTTATATTAACAAATACCTTCTGATGATCTTGACTATAAAGGTAATAAGCCCTAAAATCCTCTAAATATCTCATAAATTGATATACATCTTAGGAAAAATAGAAATTATACAACCTCAAAGGCAAATCCTTAAAAGAATATGGGTAGTGATGAGAAGCCAAAAATTGATTTCACTATGTCTATCAAAGTTTGATATCTTATTTTCATTACTCCATTTTGCAATGGAGTCTCAGTGCACACTACTGAGATATACTGTCGCATTCCCTAAGGAAAGAATCAAACTTACTAGACATACTACTTTGATCTAATTGAAGTGCCTTGATATGTTTGCCTAATAGATTATCTAATTTTGCCTTAAATTAAAAAAATTTATCCAAGACATTGGATTTCCCACATATCCAAACCTAGAAAAATCATTAATAGAAGTGATGAAGTACCCATACTCTCCACATGCATGAACACTAAAAGTTCCATACACATTAGTATACATTAACTCAAAACTTTCTTAGGCTTTATGTTCTTTAAAAATAAAGGGTTTTTTGGTCATTTTACCATTTATACAAGATTCACATACTAGAAGATTCTCTAGAATCAAAGTTTTAGACTTAACCAGTCTTTAGATCCTGCTTAGATTAGTATGACCTAGGTCTAAATACCAAATATTTATCAATGCTAGATTTATTCTTGAGATTTGACTATTCTCATTACTTGGAAAAGTGATCATGGGCACATATAAAAAGAAAAAGTAATAACTCCCACTAGCCTACACAACTAGCCTTGTAACTAAAGCTAAGGTGAGTATAGTCCCATCAAACAACCTTCTTAGTTGTTGAAAACCCTATAAAGACTTACAGATAGTCAGCTTAGAATCTATCCACCATAATTGGTGAAATCTACTACTAAATATTCAACAAAGAGAAAATGATGTATACTTTCCTTTTTCCTTAGGTAAATCGAGCATTCATTTTCTAGTGTCATAGAAGGGCACAAAGGAATCACTTACCCATAAGCTTACTTTCTTATTCATTGTCTTGAACTTTCCTTATTTGGTGTTGTTATTGTTCTTCTTGGTAGAAGAACATGAAGAGTGCTTGACTCCTATATGAACACCCCTATATTATTTGAGAATCCCTTTAACCATCCCAAAGGAAATTGATAAGGTCTCTAAGATCATATAAACTTTAGTGTTCATAATAATCCTAAGGCCAACTTGTCTAGCTGAGCTGCCTTTATCACTAAATAATCCTACAATCTAAAAAAAAAAAAAAAAGAATATCAAAATGTCTAGTCATAGATATGTGTTGTTATTGCAACACATTATCCAAAGATTCAAGTATTAAGGACTTAGTCTTCTGATTCATCTAATTCCGCTTTGTTGGGATTAAGCCCTAAAATAAAGCATAACATGATGTAAAAAATTGAGATACATTTACAAATTTATTTATTCTTGTTTCCCGGTTTTCCTTTATCCTATTTGCATTAACTGGCTATCTAAGTATAGATGTCACATATCTCTTACATTGTACATGACTTAAATCCATTAATAGTGTTAGGAAATCCTAAATTACTCTGTTCCCAAGCCTTGGATCATCAGGGTGCATGAAATCTTATCCTAGACTTTTCTAGAACTATCACAACGAAATATTATGGCTTTCAAAACCAAAAAATATATCATAGATCTAGAGATTAGTGCCATACCTACAATCCGAATGTTCTCAGATCAAATCCTATTGGTGTAGAATACTTTAAAGTCGTAGTCGATCTCGTAAACATAGGGATCTTCCACCTAATGACTCCTCATTGAGTCTAGGCATTAAGATGGTGGAGATCTCAAGGTTGGAGGCTAGGGTTCTCTCTTTGGGTTGTTAGGAGAAAATGACAAGACTGAAAAAACTAGAAACCCTAACCTCAAAGAGGGATATTTATTAGCTTCTTATTGGGACGAAGTGACTTGAACACATAATGGGCTTGGGTTACTTAATCTAGCCTAAATATGTTGCTCATTGATTAATCAACCTAATAGGGTTCTAATCAATCAATTAGCCTAGTCTAGAAATACCACTCATTTACCCCTATGCAACCTTACATAATTACTAAAATGCCTTTATGCACTTAAGTGAGCTAAAAACCTATCTAACCCTTATAAAGTGTGCCATAAAGGAATATGAACTCAAGTGGGGACCATTGGAACCCATAGGACAATATTGGTTCCTTTATAATCCAATTATGAAGTTGATTCAACATCTCACTACATAGAGTCAATTGCACTTCAATACCTTATGTATATTACAATGAGACACCAAGTGCTCAGGTTTGTGACCTACTACCCACTGTCTATAGTTTTTCCATGAACTAGTCGTTCATAGTCTAATAAGGTGAAAGTTATTAGTCTTTAAAGACTACATCTACAATAATTTTGTTACAAATCCTCCTATTACGTTTTGTGGCCACAATAATTCATTTGGTGGAATTTGACATATGCTCCTTAGAGGTAGAGTATGTCAATTGATCACATAATAAGTAAGATATGTAACTTAAGGATTTGAGAGATAATCTCAATAGGTGATAATACTACCTTGTTAGGGGGTTTGCATGTAGTGGATAGTATACAGACTCGAACTTTGTTTCCTTGTTATTTATATAAGGTACTAGAATGTAGTTGATTTTCTGTAGTGGGATGATGAATCAACTTCAAATTGGATTTTGAGGGAGCTAGTACTCCTATAAGTCTTAGTAGTCCTTACTTTAAGCTCATATACCATGTTTAGATGGATTATGAGGGTTGGATTGGCTTTATGTTCACTCTGATGCATAAGGACATTTTGGTAACTACGTAAGATTGCATAAAGAATAGTGAACAAAGTATTTGGATTGAGCTAATTGATTAATTTGATGGCTTTGTGTGGTTAATTAATCAATTAGAACCTGTTTTGGGCTAAATTAAGTGACCCATGTCCATGTAGGCTTAAGTCACTTAAATCCTATAGGAGAGCATTATAAATACCCCATAGGGTTTCCTAATGGCCTTTTGACTATTGTTTTCCAGATTTAGAGAAAGAGAGAAAGTCAAGGCATCCACCATTCCAAACTCCATTATTTAGAGTGTCATGGACATGGTTTGATTCATCAAGTGGAAGACTTTGGGTGTACAAGACCTCTAGAGCATTCAGGCACATTCTTCATTGGATGGATTTTGATTTAGGAACATCCAAATCATATGTATGAGTTTTAATCTCTAAATCTGTATTATTCTATGGTTTTTGAAGCCATTTATTTCCATTGCATTAGATCTAGAGATTCCTAGGGATAGATGCATGCAACCTATGAGACACGAGAATAGAGTAATCTAGGGTTCTTAACAACTAGTATCAAAGCCCTAGAGTAGGTTTTTACATGCTAGATCTGTTTTAGGGTGTGCTAACTTTGCTTTGCAGTGTTTTTTTTTTTAATTTTTTTTATCCCATGACTCTTAGGGATAAAATTAAATTTGTGCATGAATCTATTGTAATTGATATCTTATTTTCTCTTTTTCTAGATTGGGTTGTATGCCCCATAAGGGGTATGGTATTTTTTTTTTTTTTTGTAAAAATCTTTTATTTTCAATAGAAGAGTTGTAAGTTCCATTATAGGAGCATCTGAATTTTTATTATTGTAAAAATTTTAGATTTTTTATCCATATATGGTAACTTGAGAGAAAATAAAGATTCTTAAAGTTTTTTTTTTGAAATCCTATGGTGATTTAAGAAAAAAAAAATTATTAGAAGTCTTTGTTTTGAGACCTATGATAGCTTAGTGACGTCAACTTTAACTCAAAAATGGGACTATCTTCTATGAGTTTATGATTTTGAAGCTTAGGAAGATAGGAATTCAAAGCTTCGAATGATTTACAAATCGGAGTTGAAATGAGGTAGATATGACCAGATGAAGCAAGGTTACGCAAAGAGTACGATAACACAGTGATGTTAACTTTGACTCAAAATTGGGACTACCTCCCATGTGTTTGTTGAGGCAAGCCACATATGCTTTTGAATATTAGGAAGTCAGGAATCCAACAAAGGGAGATATGATCGATTGGAGCAAAGCTGTGCAAAAAGCATGTTGTTTTAGGATTGAGTTCAAACCAAATTGTTTTTTTAGTGTTTCAGCTTGATTTTACATCTCATTTTTAGGTTTTTTTTTTTTTGTGGCAATTGAACCTTTTAGGGTTTTTCAATTTTTACTAACACTAATATTTGGTTGTTGGGCTATTTTGCTAATTTGGGTTTTATCCAATTTTTAATTACCAAATATGCAACAGGATCCCTAAGGACCATGAAGAAATATTGATTTAATTATTTCCTTATTTATTCTTTGTGTTTTTTATTAATTGCATATGTGGCCTAAAATAGGATATTTTAGTATTTTTAATTGAATATAATTTTTCATAGTTTTTTTTTTCAAAATTTGAAAACTTATTTAAATTGGAATGTGCATGGTTAGAAAATTTTATTTTAAGAAAATATAAGTTGGAAAATGATTAAGAGTTTTCTTTCATTTTTAAAATTAATTCTTAGTTGATTTTATTTAAAATCTTCTCAAATATTTGAGATTTCTAAGAATAAAATCTTTCTTTTAAGGAAAAACATTTGTTTTTCCAAATCTTTATAAAATAATATTTTTCCTATTTTGCACAAGATTCCGATTTAAAGAATATAAGTTAATTTTGAAAATTCATGATAAATAATTTATAATTAAGGAGACTACTAAAATAGATATTCAAACCTAAAGAAAATTATTTTGGTATTCTTAGTAAATTTTCATGAGAAGATTTTTCCAAAATTATTTTTTAAAATTGGTTATTGTAGACCCTCCATTTGGACATCTTCGCACATGTAACACTAGATGTTCTTCCTACTCTCCTCTTGCCTCGTAGTCATCCCTTGGTTGTCCATTGACACTCATTCGACTTACTCTTTCTAAGCTACCTTTGGGGACCCTTTGGTTTAGAGACTTATTTGGACCCTACACTATGATTCTTGACAGTCCTGTGTTAGATTTAGGATTTTCATTTTCTTTTCTTTTTAAGATAGCTCATTTAGGTATACCTTTAGACATCATAATTAGACATATTCAAATACACATTTTAGGACACTTAGATACTCCCTAGGTTACTTAAGCTCCATTTTGTCTTCTTTGATCTCCACCCTTGATCCATCTTGAAGCCTTAAAAGACACATTTTTCACCTCAACCGTCACCAACTACCTAGCCCTTTCTTGGAGCTTGCTCTCCTTTCTCTAATTTTATTTCTCTTTTTATCTCTCTTTCTCCCCATCTCATCATCTTTTTCTTATACCCATCTCTTCATTGTGCCTTTATGGCCTCTTTATCACACTTTTCCATCTAAGGGTGAAGAATAGGTAAAACCCCACTTTTTGATTCTTATAGTGACTATTTGGGAATCTTGGATAGTGTTTGTGGGATTTTGCTTGGGTATTTGGTTTATGATATTTGGTTCTGGATATTGGGTTTTGGTATTTGGATGTGGGTTATTGGATATGGGTATATGTTTATGGGTTTGAAATTTGGATATTAGATATTCTGGATATGGGTATTTAGTTTGTATTTTTTGGGTTATGGGTTTGGAAGAATTGGGTTGTTGGTATTTAGATTTTAAGTTACGGGCTTGGGTTATTTTATTTTAATTGGGTTGTGGGTATTTAGATTTTAAGTTGTGAGCTTGAGGTATTTTATTTTAATTAGGTTTGGGTTGTCATTACTCATTTCATGTTTTGTTTGTTTTACATGGGCCCATGAGGTTTCTTGGAGAGGAAGTCTTGAAAACTATATTTAAAAGGACATAAGCCCTAGGTAGAAGAAAGAAAAGGAGGACGATTAGAGAAAATGTGTTGCTACTTTGTGTTTTTTTTATAGTTATTTTCTTATTTTTCTAAAGGGTTCTTTCTTTTTATGGTACACCATTGGTGAGGGAGAGTTTTTCTTTACTATGTATCTACTTTAGGGTTGCCCGTTCATTTTTTGATGTTGTATTAATAAATCCAGAAAATTGGACATAAAATAGACATTTTAGATGTCTAACTTAAAGGGGTTTGAAAACATGAAATGTCAACTTGGATCCCTCATTTGACAACCTTTCATTTAGAATCAAGAAGCCTCATTTATGATGGAGTAAAATTCATTTTTTTTTTTTTTGGAAAAAGAAGGGAATGATTTTGACGCAACTCAAAATATCAATCATTTTTTTTTAAAAAAAAAAAGAAAATTTCCTTAAAAAAAAAAGTCATTCAAAAATAATAAACCAACATTATGAATTTTAATTAAATCACAAGCAATTGTCATACTTTCAAATATAAATAATCAAGTACAGATTTTAACAAGGATATCTATGTCCCAAACAATAAACTAATATGCAAAATCATAAGGGAATTTGAAACCTAAGGATCATCTTCAACATCCTAATTACCTAACATCAAAAGGTGTTTAACAAAAATAACATCCCAATAACATGAACAATAAAAAAAAAATCAAAACCTAAGAATTTCCCAAATTTTTCAACATGAGAATTTTCATTAAGTAAAATAGCATAGCATGAATAGTTCTAGAAAATTAATAATCAACTAAACTTTTCCGAAATAAATAAATAAATTTCTTCTAATTGAACTAGCATAGCCTGAATAGTACCAAAAAATTAAAAACCAACCAAGCTTTTCAAAAAATAAGTTTCTTCTAATTGATCTAGCATAGCATGAATAGTATCAGAAAATAAAAATTAACTAAGAGTAAGTAAATAAAATCTCTAAATTGGGCTAATTGATTAATTAGTAGGTCTTATTAGGTTAATTAATCAATTAGAACTCATTTTAAGCTAAATTAAGTTACCTAAATCCATGTGGGTTTAAGTCACTTAAGCCAAGTTAGAAACCCTATAAATACCCCCTAGGGATTAGGGTTTTCATCACTTTTTGTCTTCCACCATCTAGAGAAAAAGAGATCCATAGCCTCCACCATCCTTTCCTCTCTATCGAAAATGTGCCAAGAACAAGGTTGAGTCATCAGGCGGAAGATCGTAGGTTTACGAGACTTCCAAAAACTTCAAGGTCGTCTTCAACACTTGGAATTTAAGGTTTGGGAATATCCAATCCTAAAGGTTAGTACTTTAATCCTAAAAAATCAATTTTTGATAAATTGGTATTGCTTTCGTTGCTTAGATCTAAAATGCCAACAACATGAACATGAACTACCTTAACATATTAACTTAGCCCAATCGCTCTTTTTTGGATCCTAGTAATTAGATGATTTACATAGGTTCCTCCTTATGTCAACAGGCTTGTGTTTAGTTTATAGAATTTTTGCAATTGAGCACAAGTATGTTCTAAGCTTTCTTAACTTGCAACCCTCACAACCAATACAACATAACTTTTTCTCCACCATGGTTACTTCTTTTGGTCATTGTAATCACTACCAAGAGTTAGATTATTTTAAATTTGGCGTATTTAAAACCAACAATGAGTTGAACTGAGATATAAAGACCTCAACTCCTCTCACCCCTTAAAGTGGTAAACAATACCAAAACAAACTGAAAATAAAGATAATAGGAAATGTAAACCTGCAACTAAAATTAAAAGACTGAAAATTAATTAAATTAAAAACTAGGAAAAGTTACAAAAATAAAATGCAAGATTATAGCTAAAGACTTACCCCTTCTCTTACTCCTAAGAACGACTATCTAACTTTCTTTCCCTATCATCTTCCTTTACTTGTTCATTCACAGTTTTGGTTTTCATAAGCAAAAATTCTCTTCTCTCTAACTAGTGGAGTATTGTCCAGTCTGACACTAACTCCCGCCTATGCTGATACTTTAAGTGTGCTAGTACAATCATCATTCTTGATGTGTTAGTGTGAAGTAGATTGTTGCACTTCACCATTTTAAGGCAGATAGCATGGTGATGTTGATGGATCAATTAAATTCCTAGAGGTGCTATTAGTTGTTCTACTTTGATGAATGTGCAATGATTGGAAAGATTGGTAAAAGCATAATGTGAAGGGATAAGGAAATGCATTTGTGTAGATGTTGTCAAGGGTGTGTTTCATTATTGGAAAATGGAATTGTGCACTTTTGACCTTAGGGAGGTGCATTTTGTTATTGGTGGAAATTTTCCCAATTAGGAGTGTGTTAAGGCACGCTTCTTTATTAGTGAGAGAATTGTCCATTTATGGTTGTGATGAGGTGCGCTTCATGAGAGTTGTACAAGCATAGAGTAGTGGGGTGCTCTTCCTTATTAGCGCACTTAAAGAGCGCACAATGTTGAAGTTCCTAAGAGGGGTGCATTATTCACTTAAGCACACTCAAGAAGGGGAAAATTTGAGTGATGTCCCTCAAATGCGCTCTATGATCAATAGAATGCAAGTTATACTCCTAGGTGTGCCATCTAAATTGCCACTCGAAGGTGCATTATTCATAAGTATACTTCTCTAAGTGCACAATTTAGATTAGTGCCTCCAGGGTGCACAATTTAGATTGGTGCCTCTAAGTTGCATAATTTGTATTGGGCTCTTCAAAGTGCATTATTGGGGCTAACCTCAAATTAAGGTGCACTTTTAGTGTATATTTCCCCCACTTAGATTCTTCATGCTTTGTGAATTGCTAGGAAGGTTGTAAATGGATTGAGAATGCCTTAATCTTGCCAAAAATATTACAAAATGCATGAAAAGAATTTTTCTAAGGCACTAATGACAAGATGAAGCATTGGCTATGAGTGCCTCAAACACACTAAAATGGACTTTTTAAAATCATCTAAGTGTTGAGTTTGAGTTCTCATAAAAAAATAAAATAAAATAAAAAACTAGCATTAATCAAACATTTGGTATCTAAATCTAAATCATGTTAATCTTAATAGGATTCAAAGATTGGATGTTTGGGACATTAGATATTTTGATTCTAGAAAAACTTCTAGTCTATGAATCCTATATAGAAAGAAAAATAATGAAAAGGACCTTTACTACTAAAGAACATGGAGTTAAGAAATGTTTGGAGTTAGTGCATACTAACGTATGTAGACCTTTTAGTGTTCATGCACAAGAAGTGATGAGTTTATGTCTAGTAGGTTTGATTATTTCCTTAGGGAGCATGAGATTATATCCTAGTTAAGTGCACCCAGGACTCCATTGCAAAATAGAGTAATAGAAAGAAGAAATTAAACTTTGATGGACTTAGTGAGATCAATTACGAGTTTCTTGTCACTTACCACATTCTTTTAAGGATATTCTTGGGATTATTACTTTTTTAGTTAGGATGATCAAAATATATTTATTAAAAAAAATGTTAGATTTTTTATAAAGACTATATAATAAGGAATAAGGTAAAGAGTGATATAGACAAGAAAACACTAAAAAAAAATAGTCTCATATTACACAAAGTACAGTGGATCCATGGATATTGAAACATACCATTCCATATACTTCTAGTACATGAGTGTTGCCTCATTATACTGGGAAGATAGTATCCCACAGATTATGATAAAAACAATGAGCAATGTTGATGCCCATTTATGGCAAGAAGTTATGGAGGTAAAGTTAGAATCCTTGTGTTTTAAAATAGTCTAGGTTCTTTTGAAAGCACTTGAAGGAATGAAACTCATAAGTGTAAGTTGGCATACAAAAGAAACAAAGGAGTAGATGAAAGATTGAGACTTATATGACTAGGGTTGTAGCTAAAGGTTATAATTTGAAACATTGTTTTGACTATAGGAAACCTTTTTCTCGATAGTCATACTAAAATCCATTAAAGTACTCTTATCCATTGCAACACATCTCAATTATGAGATATGGAAATTGAATATCAAGATAGCATTCTTAAATGATTATCTTGACGATAGCATCTATATGATGCAACCAAACATTTTTATAGCAAAGAGCCAAGAGCATCTGGTATGCAAGTTGCATACATCCATTTATGGATTAGTGCAAGTATCTCTCTCATGGAGTGAGTATCTTGATTAGGAAATTAGAACCCTTGATTTTGATCAAAACAAGGATGAGTCTTGTGTGCATAAGAAGGTGCAAGGAAGTATGGTGGTGCACTATGATCTTGTGGGTAGATGACAATCTACTCACTGGTAATGATGTATGACCATTGTCATCAATCAAGATTTGGTGTTCTACATAGTTTTAGACAAAAATCCATAAATGGAAGCAATATATTCTTGGGATTAAGCTATTTAAAGACTATAAGATTATAAAAATTACAATATATCAAGCCACTTACACTGACAAGCATTTAGCCAAGTGCATGATGCGGGACTCCAAGAAGGGTTTTCTACCCTTTAAGCATGGAGTTCTCCTTTCTCAAGATTAGCGTCCTAAGACATCTAAAAAGAAAGATAACATAAAAGTGGTACCCTAGGCCTCTACAGTAAGTAGCCTTATGTATGTGATGCTTTATGCTAGGCTAAATATTTGCTTTGCTATAGGGATAATGAGTAGATGTTAGTCTAATCTAAGACTAGAGCATCATGTGGGTGTCAAGCATATACTCAAGTATCTTAAGAGAATGAGAGAATATGTGATTGTGTGCTTTTGTGATGAGTTTTTACTCGTTAGGTACATTGGATCTAGACTTTTAATATAATGATGACTCTCGTAGATTTGTTTCTGGATATGTGTATACTCTAAGTGGTTTGTGTTACTACTTTTGAAGCAACAAAGGAATTCATTTAGCTTAGGATTTTTTTTTTTTTTATGAGACTAGGATAGTTTCCTTAGTTGTATCACCCATATCTTGTTTTATGATAACAAAGGGTCAATGACACAATCTAAAGAACTAAGAAACTATGGGAAGGGAAAACACATATTGAAGTACTACCTATTTTGTATGATAGATTAAAGAGTGATGTGATTATAAAGCATATTTTTTCTACGGTACCCAGTTTGCTTTTATAGCCAATAGGAGTTTGTTAGGATAAAACCCTTAAAGGCAAAACATGATGTAACAAAGCTAGTTCCACTATTCAATCCTTATTTGTGTTGGTTTTTATTTGAGCATTCATCGCTTGCATTGTACATGATTGGGGTACAATAGAAGTTGCATGGAAAATCCAAGTCATAGGTTCCTAGAAAGTTGATAAATTGTTCATACCTAGTTCATGGACTTAGCAATCCACCCGAGGCTGCAATGTATTACCTTCTAATTAAATGGATGACTTGTCTTGGTGAATGCACTAATGTGTACTATTACTCATTGAATAAGACCTATAGTGAATCATGTCATTGACTATCAAAGAGTTATTATTCACCAAACTACTAAGGTGCATGGACTCTTAACCTTAAGAAAATATTGAGCTAGCATTAAGGTCTTCAGTGGCTTAGACCTATCGGTAAGACTCCACGATAGTCATATATTCCCTATAGATTGGATCACTATTAATTAAAGCAGGTGGCAATAAGTATTATCATGGTAGGCACCATGATATCTCATGGAATTGAGACAATGTGTCCCCTTGGGTGATCCTAAGAGCTTGTGATCTTAGAATCTATAGCGCCACAATAATTCTTTTAGTGAAATTTGACATGTGCTCTTCATGAGTTAGAATATATAAGAGGATTTAAGACTTAATAATTGTAGAAGTAATCTTGAGAGGTCAATAGAATTATCGTCATTAGATTATGGATACCAGTTCATAAGGAGTTTGTATGTAGTGGATAGTAGGTCACGAACTAAATGAATTAATTAAATTGGATTTAATCAATTTTTATCTCAATGCAATGACATGGGATACTAGAGTGTAGTTGACTTAAGTTGACTCTCTTTAGTGGAGTGTTGAATTAACTTTTGAATTAGATTCTAAGGGAGATAGTATTCGCCTATGGGTCTTAGTGGTCTTTGCTCGAGCTCATAGTCTTTGTTAGCATAAAGGTTTGAGGGAAATTGGAGATTTAATCAAATGTGTGCATAAGGACATTTTGGTTAACGCGCAAGGTTACGTAAGAACTTATAATTATTTATTTTGAGGCTTTATAAACAATTAATCATTTGTATACATAAAGGCATTTTGGTAAAAGCGTAAGGTTGCATAATATTTTATGATTAATTGATTTTGTTCATTTAGATTAAACTAACTAATTAATTGGAGCTCAATAGGGGCTAATTAATTAATTAGGACCCAATGGGCTAGATTAAGTGACCCAAACCTAAATTAGGCCAAAGTCACTTAAGCCTATAGAAGAGTCCATATAAGCCTTATGGGTTCCAAGGTTAGACTCTAATCTTCAATCTTTCAAAGAGTTAGTCTTCTAGAGACCTAGCCTCCATTTCTCTACCTTAAGAAGTGTGTGGCCACCCTATACAAGTGTCATGGATCAAAGAATGAGTCATCTAATGGAAGATCACGAGGTTTTAAGACATTTTCTTCAAGAGGATTTGGGTTTTAGGACATTCAAACCCTAGGTATAGTTTCTAACACACCGTATAAAGCCAAAATTTAAATTTTTAATTGTTTTTATATTGTACATGACTTTGATGCATTAGGAGTTACATAGAAGCTCCAAGTCATGGGTTCCTTACAAATAAATGACTTATTCATAGCCAGTTCATGGACTTAGGTTACCCATTAGAGGTTGTAGTACACTACCTCCTAATTTGAGGGATGGCTGGCCTTGGCCATCGGGATGGATTTCCCATGGTGAATGCAGTAGTGTGTATGATTACATATTGGATAGGACCTAAGATGAGTTACAACATAAGGTTATCAAGTAGTCATGACTTCACTAAGTTTCTTCATTATGTTATCTCTCAAACTTAAGAGAATATTGAACTTATGGTAAAGTTAGCAATGACTTTAACTTAAGGATAAGATCGTAAGTTGATATATTCCTCATGGATTGGATTATTATTGATGGAAGCCGGTAACAATAGGTATTTTCAATAGAGTCACCATAATATCTCATAGGATTAAGATAGAGTGTTATATTGGGTGATCCTAAGGAGATGTGTTAATGAAAACTATGGTCATAGTAGCTTCTTAACTGGAACTTAACATAAGCTCTTTGTGAGCTAAGATATGTCAATTGAACACACAATAGAAGGATTTGTAACTCAAGGATAGTAAAGGTAGTCTTGAAATGATGATAGCTTTCACCTTGTTAGACTATAGACACTAGTTCATGGAGAGACTGAACACAATAAATAGCAAGTCACGAAACTCGAGCACTCAGTGTCTAATTGTTATTTACATAGGGTATTGTAGTGTAGTTGATTTTTTCTAGTGGGATGTTAGATCAACTTCAAAATTGGATTTTAAGGGAGCTAATACTGCCTTATGGGTCTTAATGGTCCTCACCTTAAGCTCGTATACCTTGATAGCATGGGTTATAAGGGTTAGATTGGCTCTAGGTTCATTTTTGTGCATAAGAGTATTTTGGTAATTATACAAGGATGCACAAAGTTAAGTGCACAAGGTCTTTGGATTTGGTTAATTGATTAATTAGTAGGTCATGTTGGGTTAAATAATCAATTAAGACCTAATTTGGGCTAGATTAAGTAACTCAAACCTATGTGGGCTCAAGTCAATTAAGCCTAGTTAGGGAACCTTATAAATACCCCATAGGGGTTAGGGTTTCCATCACTTTTTATCTTCCACCTCCAAAAAGAAAGAAAGTTACAATCTTCACTCTCTCTCTCTCTCTCTCTCTCTCTCTCTCTCTCTCTCTCTCTCTCCCTCCCCCCCCCCTCTTTCCATGTCAAAAGTGTGTCAAGATCAAGAAAAAGTCATTGGACTGAAGATCATGGGTCTACAAGATTTCTAACGACATTGATTTGATTCTTTAACACTTGGATTTAAGGTTTAGGAACATTCAAACCTAAAGGTTAGTAACTTAACCTTAAAAATCAATTTTTCGAAAAATTAGTATTACTTCTATTGTTTAGATCTAAGATGCCAACAAGCCACACTCGAGCTCACACTCTTTGGTGGCATATTATTTTAAGGGATATTTAATTTTTCATTCATATTTGTGCATAAAGGCGTTTTGATAAAAACACAAGGTTGCACAAAAGCTTATGAATGGTTTTTTTGGATTTGACTAGGTAATTAATTAAGACCTAATGGACTAGATTAAGCGACCAAATCCTAAGATGAGATAAAGTCACTTAAGCTAGTCTATATAAACCTTTAGTGTTTAAGGGTAGATACTTTGACTCTCTATTATCTTCCAAGAAAGAAAAAATTGTAGCTTTTATCCTTCTATAGAGAAGCCCACCCTTTACCACTACTAAGATTCAGTAGAGAGCTACTAGGTAAAAAATCCTTGGATCTTCAAGACTCTTATTCAATTATAGGAAAAATAATTTGGGAATATCCATATGTGAGGTATGTGTTCTATGTTTCTCCCCCTAGAATGAATTTTTAAAGGCTTTCCAATTTTCATTGCACCTAGCATCTATAGATGCATGCACTCTTTTAGAGATCCAGGGCTTAAATTGGATTTTTCCAAGAATCCACATGAAGATAAGTTAAGAAGCAACTAAGAGAATGAAATCAATTGCAACCTTAATTGAGGGAAAGAATAAATGAATTGCTCATTGTTATAATCTAAAGCCAGCAACCCACAATAGAGCATTTAGCAGTGGAGCAAGGAATTGAAAATGATATAACTATAATTGGGGGGTGAAAGTGAAAGAACCCCAACTAAGAGGTCTTTGAAAGAAATGATGACAACCATGGAGATCTTGATAAAGCACTCACAATAGAAGATTCTCATATATCGAGGCAACAATTGATAGAACCCATACAAAGGTAACTAGGCAAATCCATAACCTAATGAACTTTCTACTAAGTAGAATTGCACAAAATTAATTTTATAAAAAAATTCTTTAAAATTTTAACGTGCTTGAATACAAAATGAAAGTTTGTTCTTGAATTACCAACTATTTAAAGGAGTGTAAATATGTAGTACAAGCTTTAGATATCCCAATTTTAAAAATTTATCTAGATTTTCTTGGGTATTAATTAATTCATTCAAAAAGATAAAAAAATCAATCAATATAATGAACACTAGATATATGTGAAAAGGCCACCATAAAGTCTCCTAGAAACTCTATAGATATAAAAAATTATGGGTCAAACAATTGCAAACCAAATTCATTAAATTCGAAAAGAAATACATAATTATATTTGATTTAAAAGTATCAACTATCAATGGTCTTATAGCAATCAACATACTCTTCTTTCACATCATTAATGCAACAACTCATACTCCTTAATGGATCACCTCAATTCCATGCCTTGTATATCAATGTACATCCACACCTTTCTACCAAGAGGATTTTCTTGTTACAATCTTGAAGGTTTTTGAGAGTAATAAATTCTGAACCAAAGCAATGACTATCCTTACCTTATGTGAATCAACACCATCAAAGTCCAAATACTAGGTAACCCATGGGTGGTTTATTTAGAGTAAGTTTAAGAAAAATAAAAGTCGTAAACTAGGAAAAAAAGAAATACTTTGGCATTCAAATTGCTTATAGAAGGCGTTCAAGCGTTGATGGGATGTTTGAAGGCCTCCATTTCAAGTTCTTTAATAGACATTAATAAGACATTCAAAAAATCCTTGACCGACGTTCAAATGTTGCACGATGGACATTTGAACATCCTTTTTCCCTTTTTTGCTATTTTCAAGCACATTTTGCGTTGACTTTCCATTCTATTTTATTTGAAATAGTCATGTCATTATCATAATACTTCAAATAGCTACTTACCTCAACTAATATAGATAGTGTTTGATTTTTAAACTTTTTGCTGAAAATAATTTACTTTCATATTTGAGATCATTTGTTTTTTTTATCAACTTATTACCTATTTCTTAAATATTTTTTTTCAAAATAGAAAAAATTAAAATATTTCACTTTTTCTAAATAATAAAAGTGGTAAATAATAGTCTTTTGAGTATCCCAAAGTTAATCACAGCAGTAAAGACACATGGAGAGTAAGTAGATCCCTAAATAATATATGAATTGGAACAAAATTGTCAACCAAATCTAAAGCACTAACAGGTGCTATGAATTTCCGAAGCTATTAAACTCCCCACCAAGATAAACGACAGCCAGAGCCTAGGAACTCTTTCAAGAACTCTTATCCCTGTTCTCTCTCTGAAAATCAACTATGTGCAAGTTCAAAATCTCTGTTGGAGACAGACTCTACTTCTCAAATCTGATATGTAAACGCAGAGGAATTTTATTACTCCAGCCTGAGCCTATTGAAAACTTATTTGCTTCTCTTGTAATTTTCCCTATAATCTCAGCAATAACAGTAGTGTAAAACAACTAATCTACCCGAGTTGCCTAATTGTTCGTGAGTAATTTGCCATACGTAATTGCTAGAAACCCCACACTTGAAATCTGCAATTTAGCAGATTACTGGCCAAGTCTTGAAAGCTTTGTTGTAACAAAATGGATATTTTGCAAGCAATTATTCAATTTGTGTAACAGATTCACACTATACATGCGAATAATGAAGGTAGAGCTCCTAGTTATAAGGAGAAGCTAACAAATAACTCAAACAACTCGCTTTTCTCCATTCATCTATAATTACCAAATACACAGAAACAAACCAAACTTTTCCTTTGATAAAACATAAACATTGTGTAACTTCATTTACTATAACTTCATTTACTAAATCTGTGTGTGATCAACCAACTCTGCAGCAATGCTTTTGGGATCAATGACACATAGCTGCAGCAATCTTCTTCCCCTAAACAACAAGAGCAATTTATCTACTACCACCACAAGAATGATAAATTTGGGGCCACTGCCCACCTGTTGCAGCCTCAATGAGAGCTTCAACAGCAACTTCAATTTTGTATTTGGCTGAGGAACCATCTATATATACTGTGAGGTGGGAGTAATGTGTCTACACTAATACAACATGACCAGATATTGGAAAGAAAAGAAGAAAATGAGGGACTGGATATTGACCATGCAAAGCTAGCTAGCATCTTTCATCTTCCACCCAATTATTCTTCTCCTTTGGTCCAGTTGGCCCTTCCTCCCCATATAACTCTGTTGGGAACAAATCAAAAATGTTCTCCACAGAGAACCGAAAGAACACAGGTAGAAGACTAATTATCTTCTCCAGTTCAGCTCGTGAATCATACACAATGGTTGGACCCCACTCTCTCATATACTGCAACCAGTTTGGTTCCACAACAGCTGTATCTCCAAGATACTCGGCTGCAACAATCTGATAATTGGTGCTTGAATCTATAAAAAACTTGCTTCGAGCAGCATCATTCCTTACTCCTATACCCAGCTTTGATGATCCCTGAACGTATATCCCAGGATGTGGGAAACTTGCATGACCACCTTTGGATGAATACACCACTGGTTTATTCCCTTCAATGAACTCCAGGTTAGGAGCATCCACCCATTCACCACCACTATGCTGTGAGAAGTACACACTCCAGAGCTCTCCAGTGAAATTGCTCAAACGGAGAGTGAAATGCTCCCAGTCACCAACATGTTGACCTATCCTGCTCATTGGAATACTCATTATCCCAACTTTAATGGTGGCTGGCCCATTGAAGGGACAAAAAACCCACATCGCAATGTCAGTAAAAGTCCCCCCCAGAGCCGGCTTTACATGAACATAGAGCTCAGCACTCTCTATGTTCCCACTTTTAAGATAGGTCCTCTCATCATCATCATCTGGTAAATCTATCCAGAACTCCCCATCATTTTTCCCACCACTAGGCAAGTTTGATCCCCTGGAATCAATGGGTTTGCCTTCTAGCTTGCCATTTTGGTAGACAAGTGCTCCATTTTTGAAAAACCATGGGACAGATGAAGGCATATAAATATCGTCAGGATGGAAGAAAACTGTCGCACCATAATGCTTAATGAGCGCATGGATCTGTTTCAGATTTGGCATTGCATGTAGAGTGGAATCAAGATTCTTCAAGCATGCAATATTTGGTTCCTCATCAGGACTTGGGTGAGTACTGCAAAAGAATGTCCCAACAGAAACACTATTGCCTAGCATCCCTCTTTTGCAGGGTCTTGCGTTCCAAACAATAAATGGATACTTCGAAAAATTTGAACCTGTGTTAAGTATCATGTTATATGTCTCACAAGTCTCTGTAAGATCTGTCCGGACGCATCTCACTTCTTCAAGTGCAGGTTGATTCGGGTTGTCGGTCACCACAAAGCCCATGGCTTTGTAGCCAGCTGGTGGGTTTGGCAGCCAAAAATAACCACATCCATCATAATGTGAATCTGTATTCCACATTAGAGTGTAGCTGAGGGGTCTTATGAGAGCAGGAGAATCACCCAATGGTGAATCATGGACAGAGCCAACTTTTAGCCTAGAAGCAGCTGCATCCTGAGCCACAAGAACGTATCCTCTCAATGCTTGGTCATTGGGCTGGCAGTAGTGGCCAAGGCTGAAAAAACCATCTGGGATCCCAACAGGTTTGTAAAATGTGACACCTGTTGTTTTTCCACGCAACTGATTGCAGCTCCAAATCCTCTCAAACTGGGTTATTTTGAGAACCACTATTTCACCTAAGTTTATTTGTCCAGTAGCAAAACCTTGTCCTGAGAAGATGACATTGCTTCAATCAATACCTTGAGGTTAACAATAATAAAAAGGGACTAGAAACCCCTTATACACATTTTTATTTAATGTCAGTCATGGAGGAGCCTATTGGAGGGGCGGAGCTTAGGAGGTTCAGGGATGGGTGGGGTTTGTTGTATTGTTAGTCCAAATAAAAAATAAAAATCATATAGAAAACAACATACTATAAAATAATGAAGTTTTCGTTCGACATTGTTTTTTTATTCTTAATGGTTTCTTTTCTTTTAAATTTTTGGTATTTAGAATGGAGCCAGGGCATTCTCATCCCCATTCCAACCACATTGCCACAGGAGATATTTGGTTCAATACTATAACAAAAGGGATGATTTAATCACCAACTCAAAGTAAAATTTTATTGGGTCAATAAACAGGCCTCGATTCTGGTTCCTCAACAAAAACAATTAGTAGGAGTGTGTACCAACTAATACTCATTTCATACTCCTATTAAGAATGATCCTACACTCCTTGATTTACATATATTGCTCTAACTGGGCATTTCCTGGAAGAGTTTTCCACATGAAAGAAAAAAAAAATCTGTATTAATTAATTGCTCAATCCGTTTGTTATCAATTATTTAACAGTTGATTTGTTGATTGCTCTTGATTGATTTGAATTTCTATCACAACAAATCTTCTACAATAGAATAAACTAAATTTTCGTAATCAAACCGCCCCCTCTCTGGATCTTGACAAAAATGCACTGCTACAAGATTTCTCATAGTCAGTTTCAAGCATTAATGTGATTTCAGATTTCAGTACTGGAAGCTTTCAGGACTCATCTAAGTTCTAACTTTAAACCCATTTCAGTTCTCGACAAATCAAAACTTTGACCAAGTTATTGGCTTTGTTGAATGAACCTTTTTTTTTTTATATTCCAATTCTCAATAAATCAAAACTTTGACCACGCTCTTGCATATGGAAAAGGGCAAAGGGCAGTCCTTTTTTTTATAAAGGGTATTCTGTTCAACAAAGGAAAAGGGCAGTCCCAATAAACACACATTTTCAGTTTAGTTATCTGAAAAACCTAAAACTTACACAAAGACTATTGTTTTACACCGATATTAAGAAGCCTACATCCATCGACTTCCGAGCTATCAAATTGCAAGAAACCTTAATTTCTTTAAGGCCCCAGGCTCAAAATAACATCCCATGCTCCGGTTGTTTAAGTAATGTATTTACTGAACTAATCAACTTGATGAAGTGTTTGACATACCCAGAAGAAAAGTGAAGAATTTCTAATATTCATGGTAGCAACCAATTGGTTTGATCAAGAAGCACTGAATCTGCTTCCCAATACAGAAAGTTGTTTTCTTCTAGATTAAGAAAATCAATGATCCAACTGAACAATCTACTAACAAGAAAATTTTCCACCATTAAGCCAAAGATTGTTTAAAAGGAATAACAAATAAATATATAAAATACAAGAAGAAGAATTCAAGGCATAATTAAAATTAGATAATCCATCAACTGTAAGGCAATATATCCATGAACCGCAAACTTGCCTTAGTTTGAAAAGGCAACAATTTTACTCGCAAAAACAACACCAAGCCGAAGGAAAGCTAAAATTAGCAAATCAATGATCTTCAGTGAACCGCAATTAAGAAAAGATGAAGTGAATGAAGACAACAAAATTTAATTCGGACCCATAAACCCACTAATGTTAAATTCTCATTCAGTAGGAAACAACAAAATCTAGATAATCCTTACCAAAAGAATACCCAAAACTTAAAGAAAAACAAATATATAGACAGATTTTTTTTCTCTTTCAGACGCTTCATGTAAGCTGTTTTCAGAAAATTCAGAACACCCATGAGCAAGAAAGGCTGAAACTGAGCAAAATAGAAGAACCCCACAAAAGCTAATTGCTTATGAACAACAAAAGTCCCAAATTTTCATTTTGATTAGGAAATAGAACAATAGGAAGGAAGGAAGGAAGGGAAAAAAAAAACCCAAAATTGAGAAAATGATTACAAGTAGAAGGGCATACCTCGAGGCCATTCTGGAATTGGGGCAGGCAGAGAAAAGGGCTGTGGTTCTAATGGGCGGTACTGGGAATCTCTGTTCCAGCAGAAACACTCGCAGCCAAACATCTTCCCGTGGCAAACCCAAGAGCAGGAATTGTATTGGATGCTGAGAAGCCACGTTTGTGCGTGGAATTTATATGGAAATGGGGGAGGAAGAAACTAAAGGAGGTGTTGTCGCTAAAACATTTTCAAACTGAACATCAAAGTGATTAGAAGATTGAGATAGCAAGGAGCATGTGAGATGCAGTACTTTTTTAATTTTGTATGAGGCGGAGAAGGAGAAGAAGACGAGAAAGGGAAAGAGGAGAGAAAAGCATATTGTTGAGGACGGGGGTTGAGTGAGAAGAGAGAAACACAAAAGGTTGTTGGTTGGTCATATTCTTTTGGAGCCTTCCTTCAACAGTTAATTCAATTGCTTTTCTTTCTTTCTTTCGTTCTTCGGCTTCAATAATTGAGGAGCCGTTGCTCCAGCCTCCACTCTCCAGCAAAATGAATCTCTTGCGTCACCCCCGTTTCCTCCCCCATTTGCCAAAAGCCGCCTCCTTTCGCTGTAATTTCCACTACACATTTTCTTTAGAATTATCCAATCTCCCTGTTCAACCATTTATTTCAAATAAATGTTTTAAAATTTTATGACTATATTTCATATAAAATTTTATTAATTTCTAAATTTTCATTTAAAATTCTTCTTTAAATAGATAACTTTTTTTTTTGTCATTATGGGTTTTTTTTTTTTTTTTTTTTAATTTCCATTTTTTTGGTAAATATAATAATAGTAGACAGGGACATCCCACGAGCCGTCACAATGGCTCTCCAGTTGTGACTAATTCAAACATACGCTTGACGTCCCTTTCACCTTATTATATTTATTTTTCTTAAATAAAACAAATAAAAATAGCTATTTTTAAAGATATCTTTTAAGATAAAAGGCCCCATGTTTGGAAATTATTTTTAAAAATAGCTTTTAAAATTAGAAACATTTTTTGTTTTTTTATTTTTGTATTAAGGATTTAGACTAATAATTAAAAATACAAAGAAAACTTTAAATCCTTAAAAAAAAAGGGTTTTTGAAAATATTCTCAAAAGAGTTTACCACTTTTATGGCTTAAATACTATATATGGTAAGTCTTTTTTAATTATGTTTTAAATTGAATACATAATATTTAATTTTTTTTTCCTTTTTGAACAAACTTATATTTATCTAAATTCCCCACCATTACTCTTATTTAGTCTTGAGAAATTATATTTACATCCATTGAAACTCTATCCACCATTGTTTCACATCTTAAAATTTTAAAATTTTAGTAATATACTATTTTACTAAAGAGATGTCCAAAAAATATTGTCTCAAACAATGGTAAAAAATTCAATCTAAAATTCTGAACACCATTCACAACATGTCCTTCCAACTCCAAAAATAAAATAAGAAATACTAAAAATTTATAAAAAGCATATCTTTGCACTTGCATTAAAATGATTATTTGTTTATGTACTAATAAGAAACACAACTCTCTTACTAAAGTTTGTTAGGATCACGGAGAAACTAGAAAAGAAAAAAATGATAGGGAACTCGAAGTGTTTTTGTGCTTTAAGGGTAATTTAGGGATTTCAACAAGGGACCTTTTTGTCTTAAAAGAATTCATTAAAAGGGTTGATGCAAAAAAAAAAAAAACAATTAGCAGATACAAATATAATTTCCCTTTACTTTTAAAACAACATTATATGTCCATAATTTTAACAACTAAACAAAAATTTTCATTTATTAATCATATTGATTTTACTATCTTTTCATTATTTTAAATTAATAACCAATATTTGATTCCATTTTCTTAAATTATATTTTTATAATTAAATATTTGAAGATCATCTTTGTAACTTGTGATTTGCCTTTTATTTTAAAATTTTGATAGTAGAAATTTAAAAAAAAAAAATGAAAATAGAGGTATCCAAATCTTTCTTAATTTCTAAATTTTTTAACTTATTTTAAAATGAAAAACTAATATTCTCACCGAAAATCATTTTAAAAAAAAAAAAAAAGAAGCTTTTTTACTTGTTATTTTATAATCACCAAATGCATTTTTATTTTGCTTTTAAAATTTAGAAAATTAGATTATTTAATATTCATAAAAACTAAAATCACCATTAAAAATTTACTTATATTATTTTTTAAAATAATAAAAATATATGGATATCCCAATGATTGAAGATAAAAGATATGATAACATAATTTATCTTATGTTTAATTGACAATAAGATAAATGATTACTTATGCTAACCAAACATGAGATCGGTAAATAGTGAAATATTATAAACTTTTATTTTATATCTTTCCCACATAAAATATGATAATTATAAATTGAGATACAAGATATATATATCTCATATATTATAAATTAATCACTCTAGTTCATTTTCTTTATTTTTTTAAAATTTTTATATTACTCATTTTATAAAACAAAAAGTTTTAATTTAAAAAATTAATTTGTGACTTGAAAAAGAATATTAATATTTATATTATCAAATGTATACAAATAGTTTTTATATATTTAATAATAAATATAATATTTTTATGTATAAATTTTAAATATTTCCATTATGAGTATTATCAACAAAGAAATAAAATATTACTTAAAATAATTTTCGAATAATATTAAATATAAGAGAGATTTCATGTTTTTTAATAGCAAATTTGAGATCTAATATTATTTTTATTTTAAATAAATATTGAATATTAAAAATGAATATAATTTTCTTTCTTTTTTTAAATTTTTTCTATAAATTAAATATAAGTATAACATAATATATGTTCATATATAATATTTTAAAATATATATTTTTATTAAATATAATAAAATGATATAATGCAATATAAATATCATCTCTAATCAATATAATATTTTAAAATATATATATATTCCATCATATGCAGCATCTCTGGTCGCTAACAAAAATAGACAAACCTTCCTCTTCCTGCAAAATGAATATTGTGACTTAAGATTAATCCGTAATGATTGTGGCATGCTCGATATTCCATCACCAATTTTTTATAATGGAAAGGAGAAATCTCTTGGACAAAGACAAACATGTGGTACCAATTTTTTTTCCTCCAATAGCAATACCTCTCACTTTTTTTTTCTTTTTCTCTTATAGATACCAAAAATATTAAATTTAAAATTATGGTACTATATCCTAGATAAAATTATTAATAAATAATTAGTTATAAATTGTAAAATAATTTCTAAATAATATTAAATATAAGAGAGAATTTTCATATGTTTTTAATAATAAATTTTGAGATATGATCTAATTTTTATTTTAAAAATAATAATATATTTTTCATTTTGTTTTCTTATTCTTTTTTTTTTAAAACAATTAGAAATATAATATAATTTATTTACTATATATATATATATATATATATATATGTGATATGCTAGAACTTAGAGAATATCTCATTCTTTCTTAAGGTTACATGAGGTTGATATGATAAGATAGGATATATATTAGAATATTATATCATAGAAAATATATATATTTAAGATATGATTTTTACTGTAATATGATATTTTTGAATATTAAATTCAATGAACAAGATATTAATTGATATTAAATCCAATAAACATGATATTTTAAGGTAACATACATAACGAGATATCTTATGTTATACTTATATTTAATTTGTAAAATAAATAAAAAATAAAATAAAATATATTATTTTTAATATTAAAATAAAAATTATATTTCATTTCAATAATTTTTATTTAATTTTTTTATATTATGTTGTTCAATATATATATATATATATATATATATATATATATATTAAATACATATATTAATATTATTTTACAATAAATTTATAAATATTTTTTAATTTTTTTTTAAGCACAAATTCTATTTTGTAAAATATGTAATTTTAAATCTCATCACTAATCAAACACAAGATAGGATATCTTATTTTATACCATATGGAGACAACCAAATATAATCTCATACATAAAACGAAAGAGGTGCTTTGTTTTCATGATAAGTCCAATAAATTTCAAGAAAATGCTAAAATATTACATCAATTCCTATCAAAGTTTAAATCAATTCCACTGAAAACTTATTATCTAATGGAACCAAAGTATAGCTAACATCAAATTTTAAAATTATGACATATATATATATATATATATATATATATATATATATATATATATAATAATCACTACCATTGCTCATTTTTTTTTATAACAAATATAATACGGAAAAAATACTAAATTTATAATATCATATTATATCCTAAATTTATAATAATTGTTTTCCATAGATTTGGAGATACGGAAGTTTCTGCATAACTTCATATTCTTAGATTTATAATTTTCATTTTTCATTTTCAGTAAATTCAGAAAAGGAAGTTTCTTTCACAATTGCAAATTATAAAAAGGAAAAGACAAAAAAAAAAAAGAAAGAAAAAAAAAAAAAAGGCTTTTAAAAAATTTATGATGCGGCCTCTAGATATAAAACACATCTTTTTCCTTGTTGAATCAATAGCAATTGCCCAAATTTGGATTTATTTGGCTCCATTATTTGGGTTTTTTTATTATTATTTTTATTTATGTTATTTGTCTTATTTCATTCCAAGTGGTTTGTTATGTGAAGCTTAAGAAAAAGGCATGTGCAGAACTGCAGATTGCCTAATTTTTCATCTCATAGTTGGGTAGGTTACAATGCAAGGAAGCTTCTCTTCATTAGGATTGGTTTTATTTGATATTAAGGAAAAAATAATTTAGAAATAATGGTGTTGTGGACCCCGCATTTCGGCTCATGCGTTTCCCACTCGATGGCGAGCTCGATTTTTAATTTGAAAATAATTTTATTTATTAAAATAATGACTTGGAGTCGCCACTCATTTTTGTTTTATTTTTAAAAGGGTAAACAAAATAAGAAAGAAAAACCCTAAGTGTGACTCATTGTTTCGGAAAAGGTGGTCTGTGAAAAACCGGTTCGGGTTCGGGGGTCAGGTTACTTATCGGGAAGGTACGGTAAAAGAGCATAGCATCCCTCTAAGTCCCTAAAGTCGGGTCTCTACTAATAAAATGAAGCTGACGTGGCAATTGACGAGTAGAATCAATTAATATCCTGAATGATCATGCACACATAAAAGTCGAGACATGCATAGGCAATGATTAGAGGAAAATGGGTACAGACCTGGGCAACGAGCCACCATGTGCTATCAATGGAGAGGGTTAGTGCACAATTTAAGAATAATCGCATGTATGCTAGAGAGTAGGGTAAATCAATCATGTGTAACAATCGATAAAATATTGAAAATTAGAAAATGAACAAATTGAATAAATAAATGCGAGGATTGGAGATTAAATTTAAAAATTGAAATTTTGATGAATTTTAAAAATGGAATTTTACACAAGAGAACGTGTGGGCGATCAAATAAATCAAATAATGGTAATGACGAAAATAGTAATGATTAAGTAAAAGATTGTGGAAATTTAGAAATTTAGGGAATTGTAAATTGAATTTAGAAATAGGAAATTTGAAGGGTTGATTAAGGAATGAGTTTTTGAATAAATAAATAAGTAGGCATATAGAAAATTGAATGATGATTATGACGGAAATAGTAACAATTAAGTAAATAAATGCAAAAATTTAGAAATTGAATTAATGAATTTGGCAATTTGAAAAATCAATTAAGGATTGAATTTGAAATAAATGAAATAATGGGCAAATAAACAAATTGGATGGTAATTATAACGGAAATAATAATAATTAAGAGAATAAATGCGGGAATTTGGAGATTGAATTTGTGAATTTGGCAATTTGAAAAATCCATTAAGGATTGAATTTTAAATAAATGAATAAATGGGCAAATAAACAAATTGGATGGTAATTATAACGGAAATAATAATAATTAAGAGAATAAATGCGGGAATTCGGAGATTGAATTTGTGAATTTGGCAATTTGAAAAATCTATTAAGGATTGAATTTTAAATAGATGAATAAATAAGCAAGTAAGCAAATTGAATGACAAATATAACGGTTAGAGATTGAACTTATAAATTTGGCAATAAAAAATAAATAAATAAAAAATAATAATAATAAAAATAAAAAATAAAATAAATAAAATAAATAAAAAAATAAAAAAATAAAATAAAAAAATAAAAAAAAATAATAAAAAAAAAAATTAAGGATTGAATTTTAAATAAATGAAACAATAGGCGAATAAGCAAATTGGATGGTAATCATAACGGAAATAATAATAATTAAGTGAATAAATACGGGAATTTGGAGATTGAATTCGTGAATTTGGCAATTTGAAAAAAAATCAATTAAGGATTGAACTTAAAATGAATGAAATAATGGACAAATAAACAAATTAAATGATAATTATAACGGAAATAATAATAATTAAGTAAATAAATGCGGGAATTTAGAAATTGAATTTGTGATTTTGGCAATTTGAAAAATCAATTAAGGATTGAATTTTAAATAAATGAATAAATAAGCAAATAAGCAAATTGAATGATAATCATAATGGAAATAATAATAATTAAGTGAACAAATGCAGGAATTTAGAGATTTGGAAAATTATTGGGTAACGGAATTTAGGACCTAAAACTTTTTAAGGATGGAGAATAGTGGAATTAAATTAACTTGGGAGTTAGATTTCTTTTTTTTTTTTTAGGATAAACAATTCTTTAAACTTGTGGGCTTTTGAAAAGGGGGCCAAGGGTGGCAACCTGACAGCACATGAAAAAAACTCCCACATGTGCACGCATGAAAATGGGTAACTAAAAGAAACTAAAAAAAAGAGTAAGTGGGCTTTGGAAAATGGGCTCGAGATGGCGAATCATGCAAACTGGAACTGTTCACACGGGCCCGATTGCACTCAACCTCTTTCAAATGACACCCCCTCCATTGGATTGCATAAGGGTTAGATAGGCGTCCTCCGCATAAGCCAAAGGACCCATTTTCTGATTAGAATAACCCAAAAAAAAATAAATTTTCTAAACTCTATTGGGCCTTCATTCAAGGGCTTTAATGACACCACCATGCATGGACATGTACTCCTCAAGCTTCTGGGCTGGGGGTCAACGAACTCCATATCCTATGTTCCAAACTGTGCCTCAACGAACCTGCCGTGTCCGCGGGAGCTCGCCAACTGATCTGCATGCGCGGCGTCCTAATAACTCTGAAGACCTATCATTGATGACGCCGCTTCAAGATCTTGTTCGTCCTCATCAAAACTGCAACCGGAAACGGCATGGGAGTTTCTGGAGGCAGAAACGGCGGAGGTGTCGACGGCTTGACGGGGCATTGACTGTCACCAAGTGTGCCTTCACACTCAGCTCTTGGAGGACCATGGAGCAGCAGCCATGGAGTGGTCATCACCAGAGACCAGGTCGGCGTCCGTTAGAGCTTTGGCTTGAGGAAATGGGCAGAATGTGGGGGGGTGCTTGGCAAGGGATTCGAAAATGGTGGGAAGTGGATTTTACAGGAAGGCTTGGGGAGGGTGCTAGCAGGCCGTGTGCATGAACCGCATGCACATGGGAGGATATGGGATGGATGAATGGGGGATAAGTGGGAAATGTGGTGGATGCGGTAATGCGAGAGAACGGGTATAGCTGCGGTATAGAGAGAGAAGTGAGCATGAAGGGCATGAAATGAGTGGATTAGTGAGAAGTGAGGGTGGCCGTGTGCATGGGCATGAGGAAAACAGGTATGGAATGGAGGTGGCCATGCATTGGTGAGAATGAATACATCAAATACAACTACTGGCATGGCTGTGGAATATTTCACAGTAAAAACATGGATTAACAACCTCAAAAGAACTTGAGTTTAGGATCACATCTTCAACAAACAACAGGTGGCCTTCATTATCCACCCCAAACAAACAATATCCAAACATCAATGAGAAATATGAAAGAGAGGAAACAACTAAAAACATCAATAAGCCTGCAGTAACCATACCTGAGGAAGTTTTTCTCCAACGAAAACGGACTCCAAGCTTCTTCCTCTAACTCCTAGAATCTCCCCGGAACCCCTCTCCACAGCAGCCTCCTTTTTAAAAAAAACACCCGAACCCCTTTTCAACCTCTCTTCTTACTTTTTAAAACTCCCCCCCTCCCTGTCTTCCTCAGCAAGCCACTGAAATATCTCCTCTGTCACCCCTGCAGCCCTAGCTCCTCTGTTCCCTTAGACCGTCACCTCAAGTTCTTTGGGCTGCTCAAGAACAGCTCACCCATCATCCTCTTTGGCTGCCAGCCTTCTTTAGCTGCCCGAGAAACGGCTCTTTCTCATCAGCCGCTTTCTTTCACTTCCCATTCTCCATTTAGCTGCCCGAGAACGGCTCCTCTTCGGGTTGGCTAGGAAAGATAATCAGATAATAATCATAAAAAAAATGAACACCCTTTGAGGGGGTCTACAAATATGCCCCTCTTCAGTAGAGTTCACGAGTGTAAGGAATGTGAACATTGGAGTGAAAAGAAGGTGTGAATAGTGAGTGTAATGAAGTGAACTCTGCCGAAGAACCAAGGAGACCCCCATAGGGACACTAGCGAAGCATGAACTCACTCAGGCCAAGACACGAACACAAAAGCTCTAATCCTAAGAGAAAAAAGGAAGCCTCAAAATGTCTCTGAAACCACACTAAGGACCCAGGCTCCCTCCGAGAATGTCTCCAGAAGTGACTCGAAAGACCATATCAAGGATGAGTAACGGTCGAACCACTCTGAAGTACGGGAAAGAATGTGCCAGAAGGAGACTACCCTAAGTGAACTATATGAAAATGGCAAGTGTAGGGCGTCTAATAACATGACCGAAGTATGTGTCGTGAACTCAAAGGACATCGTCATAAGCAGTGAGAAGGGAGATATGAAAGGACAATGATGAATAGGCCAATAAGCACGGGGTGACAAAGTGAGGAAAACAAGGATAAACGCAAATTCATGAAGGCAACATGCGCAATGCTAGTGGATATGAATGTCGGGGTCTGTGACTCTAATGATACAGATGAGAAGGAATGACTCTGAACGTCAAAACACGAAAAGGTGATGACTCAAGGTGCCTGAAGGGATATGTACAATGGCTCTGGACGCCAAACTAAAGAAAGATGATGGCTCTGAATGTCAAAACTGAGAACGAAGATGGCTCTGAACGCCTACCTGAGGATGACGATGGCTCTGAACGCCGAATCTGAGAAATGATGACGGCTCTGAACGCCAAATTGAAAATAGTGATGGCTCTGAACGCCAAAACTGAGAAGTGATGACGGTTCTGAACGCCAAATTGAAAATAGTGATGGCTCTGAACGCCAAAACTGAGAACGAAGATGGCTCTGAACGCCTAACTGAGGATGATGGTGGCTCCGAACGCCAAAACTGAGAATAAGGATGGCTCTAAACACCAAACTAAGAAATGATGACGGCTCTGAACGCCAAATTGAAAATAGTGATGGCTCTGAACGCTAGGAAATAACAGCTCTGAAAGCCAAACCAAAAAGCTAACTTTAAAAGCTAAACTAGGAAATAATAGCTTTGGAAGCCAAACCAAAAAGCGAACTCTAAAAGCTAAACTAGGACTGGAAGCCAAACCAAAAAGCTAACTCTAAATGCTAAACTGAGAAAGTAATAGCTCTGGAAGCCAAACCGAAAGCAAACTCTAAACACTGAACTAAGAAAATAATAGCTCTGGAAGCCAAACCAAAAAGCTAACTCTAAATGCTAAACTGAGAAAGTAATGGCTCTGGAAGCCAAACCGAAAGCAAACTCTAAACACTGAACTAGGAAATAACAGCTCTGGAAGCCAAACCAAAAAGCGAACTCTAAAAGCTAAACTAGAAAATAATAGCTCTGGAAGCCAAATCGAAAGCAAACTCTAAACACTGAACTAAGAAATAACAGCTCTGGAAGCCAAACCAAAAAGCGAACTCTAAAAGCTAAACTAGAAAATAATAGCTCTGGAAGCCAAACCGAAAGCAAACTCTAAACACTGAACTAAGAAAATAATAGCTCTGGAAGCCAAACCGAAAAAACTAAATCTAAAAGCTAAACTAGAAAATAACTGCTCTGGAAGCCTAAACAGTATGACAGTAATGGCTCTGGAAGCCTAAACGAGAAGACGGTAATGGCTCTGGAAGCCTAAACAAGATGACAGAAATGGCTCTGGAAGCCTAAACGAGATGACAGTAATGGCTCTGGAAGCCTAAACGAGATGACAGAAATAGCTCTGGAAGCTTAAACAAGGTGACAGTAATGGCTCTGGAAGCCTAAACAAGAAGACGGTAATGGCTCTGGAAGCCTAAACAAGATGACAGAAATAGCTCTGGGAGCCTAAACAAGACGACGGTAATGGCTCTGGAAGCCTAAACAAGAAGACGGTAATGGCTCTGGAAGCCTAAACAAGAAGACGGTAATGGCTCTGGAAGCCTAAACAAGATGACAGAAATGGCTCTGGAAGCCTAAACGAGATGACAGGAATAGCTCTGGAAGCTTAAACGAGATGACAGGAATAGCTCTGAAAGCTTAAACAAGGTGACAGTAATGGCTCTGGAAGCCTAAACGAGATGACAGAAATAGCTCTAGGAGCCTAAACAAGACGACGGTAATGGCTCTGGAAGCCTAAACAAGATGACAAAAATGGCTCTGGAAGCCTAAACGAGAAGACGGTAATGGCTCTGGAAGCCTAAACAAGAAGACGGTAATGGCTCTGGAAGCCTAAACAAGATGACAGAAATGGCTCTGGAAGCCTAAACGAGATGACAGGAATAGCTCTGGGAGCCTAAACAAGACGACGGTAATGGCTCTGGAAGCCTAAACAAGATGACAGAAATGGCTCTGGAAGCCTAAACAAGAAGACGGTAATGGCTCTGGATGCCTAAACAAGATGACAGAAATGGCTCTGGAAGCCTAAACAAGGTGACAGTAATGGCTCTGGAAGCCTAAACGAGATGACAGAAATAGCTCTGGGAGCCTAAACAAGACGACGGTAATGGCTCTGGAAGCCTAAACAAGATGACAGAAATGACTCTGGGAGCCTAAACAAGATGACAGAAATGGCTCTGGAAGCCTAAACAAGGTGATGGTAGGGGGATGCTCTAGGTGATAACTCGTAAAGATCGACAAATGAGTCTGACAACCATGAAATCAAGACGAGACACAATAAACCCAAAGAGAGGGGGTATGCCCCAGTAGAAAAGCGCTGAAGGGGGTATGCCCCAGTATGACGACTCGCAAAGATCAAGAAATGGACTGAGTAGTGAGAAAGATCTGCAAAATATCCGATGAACTCAAAGACGGGGGTATGCCCCAGTGTGGCATGCCGCTGCAAATCTCAATCCGCTGGAAATGGCTGAAAGGGACTCTACGAGTCTCGAACGACGCTCCGCTGAGAGCTCATATCGATGAAGAGCTCAGGAATAATGGTCAATGAGGCGAACACAATATATCTCGGTCGAGTGATGGAAACTGTAACGGATATGTGAGAGAACGATCGCCTCCAGGGCTAAATGAGGGCAATATGCCCCAGTATGGCATCAGATGTACCCGATCTGTCCTGATGACCCGAGAATAACACCAATGGGACGCATAACAGATCTGATATGTACCCCACTGAAATGATGACGCGGGAAATCCAAGCACCAGAGACAACTCCATCCAGGAATCACGACTATATCAAAGGGTATGAATCTGGCTGAATGACTCAAGAGAGGCTCCTCGGAGTATCCGGACAAAATGAAATCAAACATCGACCTGGCGTGTATCTCATAACCGTGGATGATCATGTAAACCAGTGGGGATCTATAAATCTCGATCAAGATGGGGAATATGCCCCAGTGTGGCATCGAGAATGTAACATGTCGAAAAAATCAGATGAGCTCAGATCATCTATGCCTGCAACTGAATCAAACCCACATATCGAAGAGGCGTCCCTCGGAAGGAAGCATGACGACACCTAAGCATCTAAAAGCGCGGGCTTGGCTAGGTGGCTCTCGATAGGCTCCACTAAGGAATCATCGTGAGGATAGCGAATATATCGTCATCTCTGCATACATCTCGCAAATAAGGATAAACATGCAACTCCCTCATGATCTGTAAATCTCATCCGAACGGAAATATGCCCCTGTATGGCATCGAAATGTATGATAGGTCGGAGATCAGATAGCATGGAATCATCTATCCTCGAACATGTGACCTCAGCGAAGATCCATAAAGATCCTCCAAAACGGAATATGCCCCAGTATGGCATCAGGTGCGCGACAGGTCCGAAGAACAAATGTCATGAAATCATCCATCGTCGCACATGTGACCTCCATGAAAGTCCATAAATCTCATCCGAAACGGAAAATATGCCCCAGTATGGCATCGGGTGCACGATAGGTCCGAAGAACAAATGACATGAAATCATCTATCGTCGAGCACGAGTCCTCCGTAAAAATCCGTAAATCTCATCCGAAACGGAAAATATGCCCCAGTATGGGCATCAGATGCACGACAGGTCAGAAATCGAGCGACATGAAATCATCTATCATCGAACATGTAACAATGGTCGTCCGAATCCATAACTGAATCATGCACACATATCCAAGATGTACCTCCCAGATGGAGAGGCATGATGGCATCCAAGTGTCGAGAAGTGCGGACCTGGCTGGGTGGATCTCAGGGGCTCCGTAAGGTAACGATCATGTCCACGTCTCAGTGAGCATCCAGTAAGTGATGATCGTGCAAGTCTGTGAGGATCCATGAACCTCTAAATGAAATGGGATATGCCTCAGTGTGGCACCAGAGGTATGATAGGTCAAAAATCAGGTGACACCAAATCAATCATCGTCAAACTCGCGATCCCGGTAATCCGAACACAACTGAATCAGACCTGCACATCAAAGAGGCGACTCCCAGAAGAAGAAGCATGACAATATCTAAATATCAACCAGATCTCAATCACCTGTCCAAGTAGAGGCTGCCGAAGACGACATCTGATCCCATGGCCTCAGGGTGGTCTTAAGACACGGGACGTAACGTAGGCCAAGGTGATAGGGTGATAGAAACGAAAGGAAACTAGGCTCAAATACCCAATGATCAAAACTCATGCCCTCATATATGAAATGCAACATGTATAGTGAACCCCATGAGCCATGGACCTGAGGATGCCTAACGTGAATATGATGTCGATAAGGAGACAAATGAAGCAACATGAACTAATAGTGGTATATGTAATGATGATGCGAAATGAGTATCGAACCCGAGATGGGTCTCTGTAAGGAGGGAATAAGATGTGAAGGGAATGAGATGAATCACAAGCAACGATAAAAACGACAGCGAAACAATGAATATGTGAAGAAAGGTGGTGATCGACTCAGATCAAACATGAAGTGAAGTCACATCAATAATGAATGTAATGATGGAAAGGACAATGACTCGGAGTCCTTAGGAGAAGGTCACTCATCTCTCTCACAAATAGATATGACAAAGCAATACAAATAACATGGGATCTCAGAGAGCTCACATACGAACTCCCAATAACGAACATACTCGATAAAAATGACCCCCAAACATCAATATACATACTCAATGATAAAAAATAATACACACCTCGTTTTTTTTTTTTTTTTTTTTTTTTTTTTTTTTTTTTTTTACATATATACAAACACGCGTACCCTGAACATGAACAAATGAACCCCAAAGATGATATCAATAACAAATGGACACACTCCCAAGTGATAAGGTAACAAACAAACTCTCTCTGACAAGATGACCTTCTCAAACTAAGGATCTCTAAACCAGTGTCCGCGAGATAGATGGTGGAAATGATGTGACTATCCTCCATGTGATGAACTGAGGAGGCTCACCACTCAGGGTGGAGAGAATATGAGACAAACAAATAGTAGATAGGATAGGAAGAAGAGATGAATAACACAACCAATAAGATGAGATGAAAATGCAAAGGTGCAGTGATAGGAAAAGATGATGAGAAAAACATGCCCTAGGTCCAAGGCTCATGAAACTCCCAAACAATGCATGCATACATTAAAGGGCCCCTGTCCCGGTGTGAAAATGTGAGCAAGGCGATAAGAAAGAAAGGCTATAATACGCATGTGAGGCTCAATGGGCTAGCAACGGACTATGTATCACAAAGGAATAACAAGGTAATGGCTAACCGAAATGATGGCCACCCATCCTGCGACCATGGTCTCAAACATAGTACCTCTTTAGCTGATCCACATTGGTTGGCTCTGAGAATCGGTTTCCGTCTAAATCCATCAGCCATGCAGCGCCCTCTGGGGTCAACTCCCTGATGAAATAAGGTCCGCTCCAGTTGGGTCTGAACTTCCCTCTAGGATCTCTGATCAATCCCCTGATGACTTTCAAGACTAAGTCACCTACATGTAGTGGTCTGGGCTTGACCCGCTTTTTGAAAGCGCGGGCCATCTTCCTCTGATATGCACGAACATGGTCTGCTGCTCTCAATCTCCTCTCATCTAGGAGATTGAGCTGATCAAATCGAGCCTGAGCCCAATCTGTCTCGGGAATCTGCTGCTCTAGTGCTACCCTCAACGAACCCATCTCAATCTCAACGGGTAGCACCGCCTCCATGCCATATACCAATGAGTAGGGTGTGGCGCCTGTAGAGGTGCGAAAAGAGGTCCGATAAGCCCACAATGCAAATGGGAGCTTCTCTGACCAATCCCGAGAAGTCTCAATCATCCTCCGTAATATCCTCTTAATATTCTTATTCGCGGCCTCTACTGCCCCATTCGTCTGCGGCCTGTACGCAGACGATCTATGATGCGAATGCCGTATCTCTGTACTAAGGTGTCAACCTCTCCTCTGAAATGTACCCCTCTATCTGAAATCAACTCATGAGGGACCCATAGCGACAGATGATGTGTGATCTGATGAAACAGCGACTCCAGCGATGTCAATCTCGCATATGAGGCGGCCTCCACCCACTTGGTGAAGTAATCGATGGCGACCAGGATGAACTCATGACCACTGGAAGATTTCGGCGAAATCTTCCCGATGATGTCAATACCCCATACGGAAAATGGCCATGGCGAAGTAAGTGCATGCAACTCGGAGGGCGGCACGTGAATGAGATCTCCATGTATCTGACACTCGGGACATCTCTGAACAAACTGGCAGCAATCCGTCTCCATGGTCAACCAGAAGTAACCGGTCCTCATGATCTTACGGGCCAACATATGTCCTCCCATATGTGGTCCGCAGACTCCGCATGAACCTCTCTCATCACTCGATCGGCGGAGGCACGGTCCAAACACAATAATAGCATCCCATCAGCTGATCGTCTATATAATGCCTCACCACAAATCACGAATCGGGTGGCTAACTGTCTCAATGCTCTCCTATCCTTGGCCGTGGCAGCCTCAGGATATACGCCAAGTCTCAAAAGTGATATATGTCATGGTACCAAGGCAAACCATCGTCTATCTCTGTATCATCAATCAGACAACAATATGCAGGAGCAGACCTCGACTCGATCAACAATGGGCGAACAGTGGCATCCACAGGAATGTCAATCATGGAAGCTAGAGTAGCTAAGGCATCAGCAAACTGGTTCTGCGCTCTAGGCAGATGGGTATATCTCAAATCATCAAATCTCCCGACCAGTAGCTCCAAATACGCGTGGTAAGGCCTAAGCTTCACATCTCTAGTCTTCCACTCGCCCTGAATCTGTCTCAATACCAGATTGGAGTCACCAAACACCTCCATCTGTCTAATCCCGAGCTCGAGGGCTGTCTCTAATCCCAAGATACAAGCCTCATACTCAACAATGTTGTTCGTGGCAGGATGTCGATCCGAGAATGCCAAACGAACAGATCTGGGAATGTGATCACCATGAGGGGATATCAACAGGACGCCTATCCCGTATCCAGAATGGTTGGCTGCACCATCAAAGTACATGCGCCAACCTGACAGACTAGTCACAGCAGCGACATCCTCGTCTGGGAAGTCGTCATCAATGGCCCTGCCATCGGAAACCGGTAAAGAAGCTAGATGATCCGCGACAATGCTCCCTCTGATGGACTTCTGAGTGACATAATGGATGTCAAACTCAGTCAGAAGTACCAACCATCTCATGAGGCGACCGACCAGGGCGGGCCTGTCAAACAAATATCTCAGAGGATCTAGACGGGATATCAAGTGCACCGAATACTCGGTCATGTAATGTCTCAGTCGCGAGTGGCCCAAACCAATGCCAAGCAATAACGCTCAATCGTGACATATCTCGTCTCGTAGTCTAGCATCCTCTTACTCAGATAATATATGGCCCGATCCTTGCCCGAATCATCGAGCTGAGCCAACATGCATCCCAAAGCCACGTCTGAGACGGATAGGTATAGGAGTAAAGGACGGCCTGGTGTAGGAGGCGCCAAGACTGGGGGTGACAACAAGTACTCTCGGATCCTCTCAAATGCGCGCTGACACTGATCATCCCAAACAGTAGGCTGACTCTTCCTCAAGAGTCGGAAAATGGGCTCACAAATGTCTGTCAATCTGGCAATGAATCTGCTGATGTACTGAAGTCTGCCCAAGAAGCCTCTGACCTCTCTCTCTGTCCTCGGTGCAGGCATGTCAAGGATGGCTCTAATCTTGTCCGGGTCTACCTCTATGCCTCGCTCACTGACCATGTATCCCAAGAGTTTCCCAGAAGTCACTCCAAAAGTGCACTTCTTGGGATTCAGTCTCAATCTGAACTGCCTGATCCTCTCAAAGAATCTCTCCAAAGCTGCTAAGTGATCTGATCTACCTCGGGATTTCACTATCATGTCGTCTACATAAACCTCGACATCCCGATGCATCATGTCATGGAAAAGCGTGGTCGCTGCTCTCTGATAAGTGGCTCCTGCATTCTTCAATCCGAATGGCATGACTCTGTAGCAATAAGTACCCCACTCGGTAATGAAGGACGTCTTCTCCATGTCCTCTGGAGCCATCAAGATCTGACTGTACCCGGAAAATCCGTCCATAAAGGACAACATCGAATGACCTGCCGTACTGTCAACTAGCATGTCGATGTGTGGAAGAGGAAAATCATCCTTAGGACTGGCCTTGTTGAGATCTCGGAAATCAACACAGACTCTCACCTTGCCGTCCTTTTTGGGAACAGGGACGACATTGGCCAGCCACTCCGGGTACTCACCACTGATAAGAATCCTACACTGAGCTGCTTTGAATCTCCTCTTCACCTGCAGGCTCCAACGAGGATGCAACGTCTCAACTTCTACTTAACCGGTCTGGCATGGGGCAGAAGTGGCAAACGATGCTGGACGATAGATGGATCAAGGCCCGGCATGTCCTCATAGGACCATGCGAAGACGTCCAAGTATGCTCTGAGCAACTGGATGAGGCTGTCTCTCTCATCTACAGATAGATCTGACCCGATCCTCAACTCCCTAGGCTGATCTGCAGTGCCGAAATCAATAATCTCTGTGTCCCCTACAGCAGGTGAAACCCTCTGATCAATGGGATCCGAATCGGAAGCAGAAGACGAGTCATCGCCTGAATCGTGCTGTGCAATCTCATCATCAATATCAAAAATCTGTGATGTGGGTGAAGATGGTGCAAATAAACCAATATTAGAAGAGACAGGCAAATACTCAAAGATGCTCAAATCCATAGATGAAGAGTCAGAAACATAGTCAGAATGGGAGACGAACCCCGACAAAACGTCAAATGAAAGAGGTGGGTCCACAAAGTCGGACGCTCCCTCGATAATGCCAACATGGCTATCAAACAAATCAACAGCAACTATAACACCCTCAACGACCTCTGGAGTGGGGGCAACCTGGATCTCCTCGGCGATCTCGAGGACGGACACCCCGAAGAGATCAAATGGCGAAGCGAGCTCCGGCGGGGCCATCTCCTCGGTCTGGCTCAAGCTCATCGCGAGCATCTCATCAACGTACTCATCACACGGAACGGCTCCGTCCACTACGTCCCCAATCTCGGCAAAAGTCCCGTGATCATCGATCTCATCCGGGAAGCAAAGTGTCATAAGGCTCGTGCGATCTGGGGAGGGAGGAGCAATCAACACAGGAGTCGAAGGGCCAGGGGCTCCGTCACTCAACTGTAACTGCTGGACGAGGCGCTGAAGCTCGGCCTCCTGGGTGGTGCTGAGTCCTCCGATGACCCCATCAGATGGTGCACGTGGCTCTGATGCCCTCACAAAGTAATCGGCCAGGCTCATGGTGTATGGGCGGACAGGATAATAAAAGGGCGTATGAGTCAAGCGAGCCATCACCCTCTCTCTGCGCAGTCGCGCCATATGACGATAGTCAGCCTCAGTGGGAATGAATCCGAGCCCGAATGGTACATCACAGTCCGGAAAGGCCATGAACTCACTAGGCCCGTGCTGACGCCGCCCCAGGCCCATGCCGGGAAGATAAGACATGCTCCGCATAATATCGAGCACCACTGTGCTGCTGTGCTGGTCGAAGGACATGGCTACAAAGTCTCGGCAAAAATCCTCCATCTCCAGAGTCTGCACCTCATCAAAGGTAAATTCGGTCAGAAAGAGATCATCATCACGTGACTAATCTCGAGTACAGGCTCGGCAGAGATGAACCTATCACCCACAGACTGCACCACCACGACCCGACCATCATGAATAAACTTCACCTTCTGATGAAGGGAAGAAGGAATAGCTCCGGCTCTATGGATCCATGGTCGGCCCAGAAGCGGTTAAAGGATGTAGGAATCCTCAAAACCTGAAACACGGCGATGAAAGTGGCCGGACCGATCAGCAGCTCGATCTCCAATGTACCCATGACCTCCCTCCGAGTGCTATCATACGCGCGAACGGTCTAGTGGAGGGACCGAAGTCAGAAGGAGCGTATCCGAGGGCGATGGCAGTGGCGAGAGGACATACGTTCAGGGCCGAGCCATTGTCCAGAAGGACAGATGGAACTCGGCGACCTGAACAACCAACAGATATATAGAGAGGACGCGTGTGGTCTGAACCCTCTGGCGGCAAGTCGTCATCGGAAAAGACGATACAAGTGGCTCTCCAGCCGTCATCATATGAATGAGTCCCTCGGGAGTGGTCGTGGTATCAACTCTGATCTGGCTCAAAGCTCGAGTCAATGCATCCCGATGAGTACTGGAGGACGCTAAAGGCTCCAATGGAAATACGAGCCTGAGTGCTCTGCAATGCCTCAAAATCTCATTGTCCTCGGCTCTGACCTCCTCGGGAGCGGACGTACCCTCAACTGGCCTAGCTGCCGCGGGAGGTGGCTGTCGCATCACTCTACCTCCTCGGAGAACATACTGAATGTCCAGAGTCTGAGAATCATCAACGTGTGGAGCCGGAACCTCCTCAACATCCGGGATCAAAATGAAAGGCGTCCGGACACTGTAATGCGGCAAAATCAATGGCTCAGCAGTGGTAGCCCGCACCGATGCCGCCTCGGGAACCAATCGGAATGGAGCAAGCATCCGAGGACCTAGAGTCACCCCACTCATCTCATAAATCACATCTGGCATGATGGGCTCTGGGTCTGAATCGTCATCACTCAGCATGTGAATGCGGTCATCGATCTCATCAAAGTCTAAGAAATGAATGCCATCGGCTGGTGGAGGGACTGCATGTGTGGTGTGAGCAGGCAACGGGTTCGTGGTCACACTCGGCTGACCCAAGTGTACCAAACCCTGGTCGATCAAATCCTGAATGGCATGCCTCAAAGCAGTGCATCGATCGGTCTCGTGTCCAGGCCCTTGATGGTATGCACAGTGTAAATCCATCCTGAACTGAGGCGGAATCGGCTGAGGCGGTGGTCTCGGAGCGAGAGCGGCCAATACTCCGGCCTCTATGAGCTTCCGAAGAGCCTGACTCAACGGCATACCTATCTGGGAGAACTGTCTCTGCGTCCTCAAAGCAAATGGAGTAGAGGTCTGCTGAGCTCTAGGCTTGGGGTAAGAAGTGGCGGGTCTCGCAGCGAACTGTGCAGCGTAGCATGGCTGTCCAGTGGCTGTATAAGAAATAGGAGGCCTCTCGATGCTCTGAGTAGCATAATAGGGCAAAGCCAATGGCTGAGGCTGATATGTCGATCATAAGTCGGGTGAGGTGCTCGTAGCCTGTACTGCTGAGGCGTGTAAGATGGGCGAGCCTCGAGAAGCTGCGGAATAGGCTGATGACGCCTGAGAGGCCTCTGACTGGAGGAACTGATGGCACTCACATCTGTCGATCTCTGTCCTCCGAAGGGTTTCTTCCCCTTAACATCACTAGGGGAAGAATCTGCCCACAAACCTCTCGAGATGCCGTCCTCGACATCATACAAAGCCAGAGCCAGAGATCCAAAATCTGTAAAAGGTACCCCGACCATATGCCTGGCAATCCTCGGCTGTAGGCTCCTCAAAACCATCTGAATCTGATCTCTCTCTGATGGTCTATCCACTATCTCGGCAATCTTCCCACGCCAGCGGGAAATGAATGAAGAAACTGACTCGTCTGATCTCTGCCTAAGAGCCTCGAGCTCTCTCCTCGATACGTCAACGACAGTATTAAATGCATACTGTCTCAAAAACTCTTGGGCCAGATCATCCCAAGTCCGACGACGTGATACATCCAAAGAAGCAAACCAACGCTGTGCAGCGCCACCCAGAGACATGGGGAAGAGCATGATCATCTGAGCCCCGTCCAATCCATGAGCCCTCATGATCGTACTGTAAAGTCTCAAATGGATGCGGGGGCACCCAATCCCCGTGTATCGCTCCATCTCTGGCATCCTGAACTTGGCCGGTAAACTGGCCACTAGCACTCCATCAAAATCCTCCCAAGTAATGGCTCTGTCGGAAGTCCTCAACTGCCTCAACCCCTGCTCAAGCCTATCCATGCGAGCATGTGGGTCCTCTGAGGTCGGGGTAGGCACGGTGACAGGAGGCGGAGCAACCTTGGTCTGACTATGTAGGGTGAACGGCATGGCCTGTGGTGCTGACTGACTGGGTGGAGGGGGTGGCGGCACTGTATGGTCATACTGGGCACCATCCGGGTCCGGGACCTGCTGGGCCTGCTGCCCATCTATCCTCCGACCAAGGCTAGCTATAGCCTCCTGAATCGAAGCCATGGCCTCAGCGAACTGATCGACTGTGACTATCTGTGAATCCATATCCCTCTGATCTGATCTCTGGTCTAAATGGTCTGATGCCCTGATCAATCTACCCCCAACTCTGATCCAAGAAGTCAAACCCAGACTGAACGTATCGGTACTCCTACAACAGTGGAAACACTAGATAAGGTGCGGGGTAAGGAAAACTTCACAAAGAATGTCTATCAAACGTGTCAAAAGGTAGTCTGGAAGCAATCAAACTGATATCCAATCCTGAGCAGATATATAAGAGACTACTGCGAAAGTAACTAAACCTGTCACTACTGAACCGGCTCTGAAGGCCCACAGATGCACCCACGTGTTCGGGAAGGAGAAACCTAATTGAAATGTCTAAGGCTCAAACTACAAGGTCAAGGTGGCTCTAAAAGGAGATAGGTGGACTTTAAAAGATCCTTAGCAGAAGCGATCGTACCCTCCGGCGGTACGCAACCCTCTGCACGCCTCCGAAGAGACGGGGCGCTTCCATGCAAGGTGGTCATCGCCTCCACACATGCACTACCTCGACATCCCAGGGGGTTTCCTATGGTGAAACCTCTCAAACTCTCAATGCTCAATGGTCAACTAAAGTGTACAGTGAATGGTGTGGGTGCATCCGAAAACCCTAAGAATCTAGAGCAGAAGAGGAAACACACTGGTCGCACGACTATCCATGAAACCTAACTCGGGGCTATACAGGTCTTCAATGATCGGACTCCAATCAACATCGATATGTCGATCTCCTCCAGAACGCTCCCGTGCATCGATATAGCCCGTCGCTAGACCGTACTCCTAATCTCTGGCTCGGTCAGAGAGCAAGCACACAAAAGGTCTCACACTTGCAATAGTGAGAATCAAGATGAAAGGAATGACCGAAACCAAGAGAGTTGGAGGTAGGTGGATAGAAGTGCGACCCACATAGACAAGCAGCATGCAATCAAGCAGAAGAAGGGCAGTCATGCGACATGCAATCAGGCAGAGTACAAGATATGTCACTCATGCACACATACAAGCTATGACAATCGGATGAAAAGTGATATAAATATCATGCTTAAAGACGATCAAAAGAATATATAATCTAGACAATCGACATGTCAAATCGAACGATGTATAACAATGAATCCATATATGCAAGGCGATCAAAACAATCATGGCAAATATCAGAATCACTATGCTAAGCGAAAAGATAGGCAATTAATACAATCAGCATGTCAATATCTCAAACGAACATGGCAATGAAGCATAGAGAAAATACCTATCTCAAAATCCTCTATCAAGACGAATCTATCATCATGATCAACATGTCAAATATCTCAAACAAATATATCAATGAAGCATGAAGAAACTGGCTATATCAGAATCCCCAATCAAAATAATCAACCGACATGATCAACATGTCCATGTCCCAAGTGAAAACTCGGGAACTCTCAATGTGCAATCAAGAGATGAGTACCCATTGATCGACTCATCAAACACCACGTTTGCTTCACTTTAAGTTCAAGCTTGACCCTCTAAAATATCCCCAGCGGAGTCGCCATTTTGTGGACCCCGCATTTCGGCTCATGCGTTTCCCACTCGATGGCGAGCTCGATTTTTAATTTGAAAATGATTTTATTTATTAAAATAATGACTTGGAGTCGCCACTCATTTTTGTTTTATTTTTAAAAGGGTAAACAAAATAAGAAAGAAAAACCCTAAGTGTGACTCCTTGTTTCGGAAAAGGTGGTCTGTGAAAAACCGGATCGGGTTCGGGGGTCAGGTTACTTATCGGGAAGGTACGGTAAAAGAGCATAGCACCCCTCTAAGTCCCTAAAGTCGGGTCTCTACTAATAAAATGAAGCTGACGTGGCAATTGACGAGTAGAATCAATTAATATCCTGAATGATCATGCACACATAAAAGTCGAGACATGCATAGGCAATGATTAGAGGAAAATGGGTACAGACCTGGGCAACGAGCCACCATGTGCTATCAATGGAGAGGGTTAGTGCACAATTTAAGAATAATCGCATGTATCCTAGAGAGTAGGGTAAATCAATCATGTGTAACAATCGATAAAATATTGAAAATTAGAAAATGAACAAATTGAATAAATAAATGCGAGGATTGGAGATTAAATTTAAAAATTGAAATTTTGATGAATTTTAAAAATGGAATTTTACACAAGAGAACGGGTGGGCGATCAAATAAATCAAATAATGGTAATGACGAAAATAGTAATGATTAAGTAAAAGATTGTGGAAATTTAGAAATTTAGGGAATTGTAAATTGAATTTAGAAATAGGAAATTTGAAGGGTTGATTAAGGAATGAGTTTTTGAATAAATAAATAAGTAGGCATATAGAAAATTGAATGATGATTATGACGGAAATAGTAACAATTAAGTAAATAAATGCAAAAATTTAGAAATTGAATTAATGAATTTGGCAATTTGAAAAATCAATTAAGGATTGAATTTGAAATAAATGAAATAATGGGCAAATAAACAAATTGGATGGTAATTATAACGGAAATAATAATAATTAAGAGAATAAATGCGGGAATTTGGAGATTGAATTTGTGAATTTGGCAATTTGAAAAATCCATTAAGGATTGAATTTTAAATAAATGAATAAATGGGCAAATAAACAAATTGGATGGTAATTATAACGGAAATAATAATAATTAAGAGAATAAATGCGGGAATTCGGAGATTGAATTTGTGAATTTGGCAATTTGAAAAATCTATTAAGGATTGAATTTTAAATAGATGAATAAATAAGCAAGTAAGCAAATTGAATGACAAATATAACGGTTAGAGATTGAACTTATAAATTTGGCAATAAAAAAAAAATAAAATAAAAAAATAAAAATAATAAAATAATAAAATAATAAAAAAAAATTAAGGATTGAATTTTAAATAAATGAAACAATAGGCGAATAAGCAAATTGGATGGTAATCATAACGGAAATAATAATAATTAAGTGAATAAATACGGGAATTTGGAGATTGAATTCGTGAATTTGGCAATTTGAAAAAAAATCAATTAAGGATTGAACTTAAAATGAATGAAATAATGGACAAATAAACAAATTAAATGATAATTATAACGGAAATAATAATAATTAAGTAAATAAATGCGGGAATTTAGAAATTGAATTTGTGATTTTGGCAATTTGAAAAATCAATTAAGGATTGAATTTTAAATAAATGAATAAATAAGCAAATAAGCAAATTGAATGATAATCATAATGGAAATAATAATAATTAAGTGAACAAATGCAGGAATTTAGAGATTTGGAAAATTATTGGGTAACGGAATTTAGGACCTAAAACTTTTTAAGGATGGAGAATAGTGGAATTAAATTAACTTGGGAGTTAGATTTCTTTTTTTTTTTTTTAGGATAAACAATTCTTTAAACTTGTGGGCTTTTGAAAAGGGGGCCAAGGGTGGCAACCTGACAGCACATGAAAAAAACTCCCACATGTGCACACATGAAAATGGGTAACTAAAAGAAACTAAAAAAAAAAGTAAGTGGGCTTTGGAAAATGGGCTCGGGATGGCGAATCATGCAAACTGGAACTGTTCACACGGGCCCGATTGCACTCAACCTCTTTCAAATGACACCCCCTCCATTGGATTGCATAAGGGTTAGATAGGCGTCCTCCGCATAAGCCAAAGGACCCATTTTCTGATTAGAATAACCCAAAAAAAAATAAATTTTCTGAACTCTATTGGGCCTTCATTCAAGGGCTTTAATGACACCACCATGCATGGACATGTACTCCTCAAGCTTCTGGGCTGGGGGTCAACGAACTCCATATCCTATGCTCCAAACTGTGCCTCAACGAACCTGGCCGTGTCCGCGGGAGCTCGCCAACTGATCTGCATGCGCGGTGTCCTAATAACTCTGAAGACCTATCATTGATGACGCCGCTTCAAGATCTTGTTCGTCCTCATCAAAACTGCAACCGGAAACGGCATGGGAGTTTCTGGAGGCAGAAACGGCGGAGGTGTCGACGGCTTGACGGGGCATTGACTGTCACCAAGTGTGCCTTCACACTCAGCTCTTGGAGGACCATGGAGCAGCAGCCATGGAGTGGTCATCACCAGAGACCAGGTCGGCGTCGATTAGAGCTTTGGCTTGAGGAAATGGGCAGAATGTGGGGGGTGCTTGGCAAGGGATTCGAAAATGGTGGGAAGTGGATTTTACAGGAAGGCTTGGGGAGGGTGCTAGCAGGTCGTGTGCATGAACCGCGTGCACATGGGAGGATATGGGATGGATGAATGGGGGATAAGTGGGAAATATGGTGGATGCGGTAATGCGAGAGAACGGGTATAGTTGCGGTATAGAGAGAGAAGTGAGCATGAAGGGCATGAAATGAGTGGATTAGTGAGAAGTGAGGGTGGCCGTGTGCATGGGCATGAGGAAAACAGGTATGGAATGGAGGTGGCCATGCATTGGTGAGAATGAATACATCAAATACAACTACTGGCATGGCTGTGGAATATTTCACAGTAAAAACATGGATTAACAACCTCAAAAGAACTTGAGTTTAGGATCACATCTTCAACAAACAACAGGTGGCCTTCATTATCCACCCCAAACAAACAATATCCAAACATCAATGAGAAATATGGAAGAGAGGAAACAGCTAAAAACATCAATAAGCCTGCAGTAACCATACCTGAGGAAGTTTTTCTCCAGCGAAAACGGACTCCAAGCTTCTTCCTCTAACTCCCAGAATCTCCTCGGAACCCCTCTCCACAGCGGCCTCCTTTTTAAAAAAAACACCCGAACCCCTTTTCAACCTCTCTTCTTGCTTTTTAAAACTCCCCCCCTCCCTGTCTTCCTCAGCAAGCCACTGAAATATCTCCTCTGTCACCCCTGCAGCCCTATCTCCTCTGTTCCCTTAGACCGTCACCTCAAGTTCTTTGGGTTGCTCAAGAACAGCTCACCCATCATCCTCTTTGGCTGCCAGCCTTCTTTAGCTGCCCGAGAAACGACTCCTTCTCATCAGCCGCTTTCCTTCACTTCCCATTCTCCATTTAGCTGCCCGAGAACGGCTCCTCTTCGGGTTGGCTAGGAAAGATAATCAGATAATAATCATAAAAAAAAATGAACACCCTTTGAGGGGGTCCACAGGTGTCTATTTTTTTTATTAAATAAAAAAATCAAAATATTTGATTTGTTCTATTCAACTAAAAGTAATTTTTTTAACATAAATCAATATGATTAAAGTGAATGTGTTATCAATAGGTTCAGTTTAGTTATGTTGGTTAATATCAACATGTTATTTTTAATTAAATAGAAAAAATTAAATATTTTGGTTTTTTCTATTTAATTTTATGTGTATATTTTTAAAAATAAAATTAATTTTAAACAATTTATGAGAAAAAAAAAACTCGATAAATAATTTGTGACTCGTTTTCTTTTAAAGATATGTTTAGGATATTCACCAAAGGAATGTGCTAAACTCATCCTTTAAAAATACAATTTAAAAAAAAAAATAAAAATAAATAAATAAATAAAAATAAAAACCCCTTGATACTGAAAGAGCCAAGTTAGGTCTATAGACAGACTTGTGTCTTCTCTCTCTCTCTCTCTCTCTCTCTCTCTCTCTCTCTCTCTCTCTCTCTCTCTCTCTCTCTCTCTCTCTCTCTCTCTCTCTCTCTCTCTCTCTCTCTCTCTCTCTCTCTCTCTCTCTGGCTTTCCTACAGTCATTCATGCAGAAGATTCTAATTTTATTAAGCTTAAGCTATATGTAGTGAACTCATTTATGATTGATTGACATGAGAGAAAATGCATATTTTTAAAATATTCAGTCTAAATTTATTTTTAGTGAAATATGATATCTTTGGTATTATGTGAACCATGTTATTCTATGTTAAAAAATGTATTATATTTCAATATTCCATATTTGTTTTAAATAAAAACTATATAGTATTTAAATATTTGCTATTAAAAAAAACATTTATTTAATTTTTTTATTTCCATATTTTTACATTTTTGATGTAAAAAAATTTTAGATTCTAATTTTTAGTGTAAAATCCTTCTTTCAATAGATTACTTTTTTGGGAAATTATATTTGCCGAATTTTTCAGGACAAAGGTCATTTGATGAAATCCCGAAACTACCATTTTCCTCCTTTACTCCTTTTCTTCTAATCTCTCCATAACCCTAACAAAATTATCAAGAAAGTTATATTTTTCACCAATCCATATACAAATAATTATCTCCAATGATGATATTTTTTAATATTTTTTTTTACACATTTTTGGAGTTGGAAAGAAGATGTCACAAATAATGTTTGGTGTTGTAGGGTCAAACACTTTATAAATGTCTAACATCGTAATTCCAAATATACTGAGAATTTTTAAAATTGTACATCCAAACATCCTATTTATCAAATAATTGAAATCTATCCGATCTTATACGTCACATTTATACCGTGTTCAACCTCTAGCCATCCAATTTTGAACATTTCTTCAATATCTAGACTTCCAAGAAGTCTAGACCTTTCCATAGTCTCTGACCTTCCAAATTTGAACACCATGGAATATATATATATATATATATATATATTTCATTTATACTACATTTTTTCATGATTTTTCACTTTTAAATCATTTTTAATTTCTTCATAATTATTTTTCAACTATTTTTACAAGTTTTTTTTGTAAAAAATTATATAAAGTATAAGTCCTAAAAGATATTCATGTGTTATGTCATATGGATTCAAATAAAATGTATAAAATAAATGAGGATGCAACTTGGCTCGAACTTAACCTAATGTTTGGACCGACTTGGGCAAATATTTTCAATATTTGGATAAGTTTGGGTTAAGTTTTCTCAATATGAGTTTAATTTGGATTAAACTCAAACCAAGATTTGGATAACTTGAGTTGAGTTTAATGTTTTCATAATATTTATAAAGTTTATTGTCTTGAATAATGATCATCCTTTTCCTTGTTGATTTTAAAGAAAAATATCAAATTATAATTATATCATATACTTTTTAATATATATATATATATATATAAGTTTTTTTATATTTTTTTATTGTTATTTAAATATTTATCTTCTTTACTATTTAACTTTTGGTACAAACATATAGATACAAAGTTTTCTAAAAACTACTATAGAGATTTTGAATCATGCAACCCAATCAACTTGACCAACTCAAGTCTAATCCCAACAATTCCAATCTAACCCGATCAACCCGATCAACCCGAGTTACCTAATCAACCCAAGTTAAACTACACTAGTCCCAATTCAATCCGAGTTTAAAAAAATTAGGTTGAATTGAATTTGAATTGAGTACATCGGGTTAAAGGTTGATTTGAGTTGATTGTTTTTTAATTTGGGTTGGCCTGAGGTTGACTATTAACTCGATCAACCCTCTCAAGTTACAACCCTAAAAATAAATTAAAATTAGCTATAAACATGCTTTGACTACTCTTTTTTTATCAAATGAGCTTTAATCATTCTCTTAGGATTTGTGATTGAGAAAGAAATAAGTTGAGAAAAAAAAAATGAATGGGTCAAATATGATTGAGAAGATTGCTTTGGGTATTTTTAAAATCATAAGTGAATGTATTAATAAAATTATTATTTGTAAGCGGACATGAAATAGGATGGACGTAGATATTGCTTCCCTTATTTCTTTGTCATTATTGTTTATTGTTACCTTTAACTAAAATGTAGATTTTAAACTTATAATTAAAGTCATAACTGAATAATTTTAATAATCTCAATTTCTACTAAATATGAACTAACTTTTTATACATTCAAAGCCTACTTATACTACATTTTTGTTAAAATCACTCAAGGATTCTATTTTTTTTTTTAACAAAATTGGGGTATTTAATAAAATCTTAAAAATTATTTACATTGATTCTTATACTAAATAAATGATGTTTTTATACACGTACCTCATTTATTAGAAATAAATAAAATCACTAGCCATGGGCCAAAAAAATTTAATAACGATGCTAAATTGCCATTTCTTTGGTAAATATAATTAATAGTAGACAGGGACATGACATCTCACGAGCCGTCACAAGGGTTTTCCACTTGTGACTAATTCAAACATACACTTATGTACCTTTCACCTTATTATTTTTTATGTTTCTTAATAAGTCAAATAAAAAATTGATATTATGTTTTATTCTCAAGAAATATTAAAAAAAAATATTAAGAAAAATAATTTTCTTATGTTTGGTTTTATTATACAAAATACGAATGAAAATTAAATATTAATAAAATTAGTTAAAAAATTTATGTATTTTAAAATTATTTAATCTTTATATAATATAGAAATATAGGTAAAATAAGTTTAAAGAAATATATAAAAAATTAATTACTTTTTTCTCTATTTAAATCTAATTTTAAATAAATAAATAAATAAATCTTATTTTATATTTGATTTATAATAAGATAAGATAAGTTAGGAGATTTCTTATCATATCTTATTATCAACCAATATAAGATGAGATAAATAATAACATTTTACTAAACTCTTATGTTATATCATCTTATATAAAAAAATTCTAAATCAAGATATGAGATATATATATCTCATGGATTATAAATCAATCAGTCTCAATCATTTTCTTCATTTTTTTTCATTTTTATATTATTTATTTTATCAAACAAACAATTCTTAATAATATAATGTAATATATATTTTATATATAAATTTTAAAGATTTTCATCATGAGTATTATTAATAAAGAAATAAAAAATTATTTAAAATAATATCAAATATGAGAGGGATTTCATGTTTTTTTTAATAACAAATTTTGGGATTTAATATAGTCTTATTTTAAATAAATATTAAATATTAAAATGTCATATTGTCTCATTTTTGTTTTATATATATATACATGACAAAATATAGTAATTAATATTTGATATAATATCTTTTTCATGATATTTTTTATTATTCATATCCAATCCAATGAGATATAATATGTTAGAAAATGTTTATTTTATTCATATCGGCTCACTGCTCTAAATAAATAAACCTTTCTTTTTCTACAAAATGAATATTGTGAATTAAGATTTTTCCCTAATTATTTCACATGCTATTGTCACATAGGACGTAGAATATCACACATCCTCACATTAAATCCCTAAATTTTAGCTTCTTTTTTAATGATGGAAAGAAAAAAAATCTTTTGTTCAACACCTCTCACATTTTTGTTTTGTGTATATATATATATATATATATATAATAATCGTAAAATACTCCTAATATTTGATTTAATTAATATAAATAAATTATTTTTATATATTTAACAACATAATATAATATTTCTCTCTATAAATTTTAAATATTTTAATATTAATACTATTAATAAATAGTAATTTAAAAATTATAATTAATAAAATAATTTTTAAATAATATTAAATATAAAAGAGATTTAATAATTTTTTAAGAACAAATTTTGAGATATAATATAATTTTTATTCAAAAATATAATATATATATATATATATATATATATATTATTTTTTTATAAAACAATTATAAATGTAATATAATATATTCCATTAAATATATCTTTGTCAACAAATATTGTGAATTAAGATTTCCCCAAGGGCTAAGGCCTACAAACAAGACTCTTTGGCACACGAGAACCTTAGAAAGTATCCCACTATTCCCTCATAGGACCACTTTAAATATCACATTCTAAAATGAAAGACGTGCTTCTTCCCATGATAAATCCAACAAATTTTAAGAAAAATGCTAAGACACCAAATTGAATGTCTCAAATTTTTAGGTTATTAAAAACTTATAACCAAATGGAATAATATAGAATAGGATAACATCAAAATAGAAGACCGACCATGTTTTTTTAAACTTGTTTTTAAAAACTATTTTTTTATTCTTTAACTTAAAAATAGTTTTTAAAAACAAATTTAAAAAAACATGACAAAATGGTCTATGTTTTTCTTTTGTTTTTAAAAATTGGTGAAAACAACTCTTATTTGCTCTTTAGAAATTGTTCTCTATTTCACTTTGTTTTTTAAAATTGTTTCGAAGAAACAAATACCAAACAAATTTTTAAACATAATTTTTTATTGTATGAAACATATGCTTGCAAGTTCATCCATAGGTCAAATCAGATATGTAATTGTTGGAATAATTGTTGGAGACTCAAATGGTGGATATGTAAGAATGATAATTTATATGTTGTTCTATATCCCCATGAATTTAGGAACTTTTGCTTGCATTGGATCATTTGGTCTATGTACTGATAACATTCAATATTATACAAGATTATACAAGAAAGATAATTTTTTTTGGCTATCTCTTTAGCCTCGTCTCTTATTTCTAGAAGGTCTTCCTCCACTAGTAGGTTTTTTTTTCCTCCTTCAAAACTTTCATAAAATGGGCTTTCTAGAAATCCCCAATGACCAATCCTCACGTGAATTGCTAAGGATCCAATAAGTCCAATATTGATTCTTTTAGGTGTGTCAATTGGGCAAATACGTCCATATTGACTAGGATGGATATCTCGTATCCAAAAATTGACAATTTGCCCTATAAATCCACCGAGGCCCAAATAACTCTTCAAATTCTTGGATCTATAATTTTAATTTTTCATTTTCACTAAATTCATAAAAGGAAGTTTCTTTCACAATTGCAAATGATAAAAAAGGAAATAATTTGAGAAAAGGAAGTTTCTTTGACAATGCAAATTATAAAAAAGGAAAAAACAATTAAAAAATTTATGATGCAGCCTCCACATATAAAAACAAATCTTCTTTTTTCTTGTTGAACCAATTCCAAATGCCTAAATTTGGATCTATTTGGCTCCATTTTTTGTTGGGAAAAGTGTGTTAGCATATATTCAGATAAAAAGAAAACCATAAAATAGCAACCAAAATTTATAAAATAAAAGTTTCAAGTAGTTATCTAAAAATAATGAGCATTTCATGTACTTTTTAGTCAAATGTATTATCGTTAATTATTCAAGTACTACCTTGTAATTATACCATCCTAGATACTACCTTTAACATGTGAGTATATAAAATTTGAATTATTTTTAAAAGATATATATTTTGTAATTATTTTTACAAAGTGGATGGAAACTCCCAATTTTTTTTTCTTAAGTTGTTTTCCTTATCTCAATCCAAGTGGTTTATGACGTGAAGCTTAAGAAAAAGACATGTGCAGAACCGCAGATAGCTTAATTTTTCATCTCATAGTTGGGTAGATGACAATGCAAGGAAGCTGTTCTTGATTAGGGTGGTTTTATCTGACTTAAGCAAAGAATAATTTATGGTTTAGAAATAATCTTCAATTTCTTCCTTAATTTGTTTACAAGTTAAGTGCATGCTTGTACTTTAAAAAATAAATTTAATTTTTAAACAACTTATGAGAAAGAAAAAAAAAAACCTTGGTAAATATGACAGGCTTTGTGCTAGTAAAGATCCATCTAGAAGACTAGAACTCAGTTTCTTTTAAAGATATGTTTAGGATATTCACTCCAAGGAATATGCTAAACTCATCTTTTTAAAATGCATTTAAAAAAATATATATATATACAACCCTTATATCTTGAAGAGCCAAGCTAAGTATATAGACAGACTTGTGTCTTTTCTCTCTCTTTGTTTTTCCTACTATCTTTTGCTACGGAGATGCATTCATGCAAAAGTTTATAAGGTATATTTTATACCTTATGACTAATTGACATAATAGAATATGCATATGCATATTTTTAGCATATGTAGTGGAGTATGTATATTTTATAAATTTATTTATAGAAAAATCTGATATTCTTAAATATGATATCCAATGGAATATATTATACAATTTGGAAAATAAATCTTACTTCAATATTTCATATTTGTATAAAATAAAAATTATATTATATTCAAATATTTTCTATTAAAAAAATGTGAAAATTTTCCTATATTTAATATTATTTATAGTTAAATAAGTATTTTTTATTTTTTCTATTAATAATATTCATGAGTAAAAAGTTTTAAAGTTGTAAATAAAAATATTATATATATATATATATATATATATATATATATATATATATATATATATATAAAAATATATATTAAATATTCTATTAAATAATACATATATTAATATTATTTTGCATTGTATATATGTATATAGATAATTCTTTTATTTTTTGAATTTGAATTTAAATTTTTTTATTATTTCTTTTTTCAAATTGAGTGATAAAAAATTGAAAAAAAAAAGAGTTAAAAATTTATAATAATGGATATACACATACTCCATCAACCTGGGATTGAGAGTTTTATATCCCAAGGGGGATATTAAAAAGTTGATAAGATAACTTATCTTTATCTTATTATCAAAAAATATAATATAAGATATGCATCTCTTGTTCATCTTATATTAAATTTGATAGGAATTTTATTAAAAAGGTGAGTTTATTATTATAAATATATGGAATTCAATTTTATTAAAATGATATTATTTGAAAAAGATACCACATTTTGATATGATATAGGAGATGATTTGAAAAATTACTTTTATTTTTATGGTTGGAATTTTGTGGGTGAAGGCAAAAGAAGAGTTTGGTCAGGCTCTTTGTCTTGAGGTAGAGAATGTTGTACAAGCCACCAGAAATTGAAACTTCCAAAATAGATATGCCACCACCCCCTACATACAAAACATCTTTTCCAATCATTAAGAGGAAGAAAGACATGTCGGCTATAAAAAAAATAAAAAGAAAAAAGAAAAATTTGCTTTCAATTTCATAATTTGATTATATAATAAGAAAAATCAAGTCCTATTGAATAGAATTTTCATTATTTTATTTTAATTTTTACTAATTCAATGACAGTATTGTTAACAGAATTATAGGAGGGTAATAGTATGGAACATTCGGTGACGAGGCCGTTGGGGTTCATTAGTTGACTTAGAAAATAAAGTATATAACTTGGAAAGAAAGATTAACCCTTCCCGATAAAACATAAATGATAAGGAATCTAAATCTCTCATTGTCCATAAATGCAATCATTTGTAAGTGGAAGGAAAAGAGTACTTTTTTCTATTTAGCAAATCCTAGATATTTTTTCTTTTTTCTTTTTTAGTTTTCTCATGATAATCATTCTTGTTTCTTTTTAAATCCTAATATAATTTGTTTTATGGGGCAGATTCGAGATGGATCAGCCCATCCAACCCTATCCTATTCATTCAAAATATTTTTCATCCATATTCCATTAAAAAAATTAAACAAGATAGGAAGAGTACGGAAAATTCTCATATCCGTCTCGCTCTATTTAATATTTTTAAATTATATTAAAATAAATACATTTTATAAATAATTAAAATATTATAATTTTTTATAACTTATTTTAAAAGTATTTTATCATATATATTTAAAATAAAAAATAAAATAAAATAATTTTTAAATTAAAATTTATATATAATCTATATTAGAGTAGAATAAAACAATATTCTACCCTATTTTAGATTTAAAAAAACAACTATTATAAACTCATCCTAAACCCATTTATTTAAATTTTCAGATCCATCAAATTAGAGAAGGGGTGTGATAGATACCCAAAAAAATTCGCATCATTGTCATCCCCATACAAGTGTCTTCAATATGAATTTTTTATATAAAAAAACATATACTAAGGTTTTTAATACCTCAATTTCTTTTAAATAATTTTTAATATTATTATTATTTAGACAAATCTCAAAATATTCTTATATTTTATAAAAAAATTATTATTATTATTATTATTTTGAAAAAAACATGTATCTAAACAACAATTAGATCTACAGTTAAATGATTTAATAAGGGAAATAAAATATTAAAATTTCTTAGCCCATTGCAACTATCAAAGGATTATTATAGCCTTATAGGTAAGAAAGTTTCATGAACTCCGAACTTAAGATGTCTTTCTATTTTAACCTTTTTCTTTTCAACAAATTCAAATTGGGAAGTTTCTCCACAACTTCAAATCATGGGAAACGTTTAGACTTTTTTTTTATTTAATTAATATTACTTTATACAGTTATTGGAACTTCCAAAGCAATAAGTGTACGGAATGATTAAAATAAGTTTTTAAAATAATTGTCAAGATGTTGAAATTGGAAGCCTCATCCCACAATGCAGTCTTTCGAATTTTCAATATTAAATATTTCATGACAAATTTTCTACTAGATAATATTGGTCTAGTTTGTTGTTAAAGAAATTTTCACATTGATTGTTAGATGGAAAAAAAAAAATGAGAATTGTTATTATTATTATTATTATTATTATTTTGTGAAAGTTATTTCTATTTTTTTTTTCAACTTTCTTAGAATTTCCCAAGCCTATCTAACCCCATTTTATTTTATTTTATTTTATCTATTTTTTATATATCCTTTTAAAAACTATATTAAAAATAAAAATGATTCATAAATAAATTATATATAAACAAGACGTGTTGAGACCTAATATGCTTCAAATCTATCTTGGGTTTTAAAAGATCTCCTCAAACTCGGCCCAAACCCATTAACCTTCTCTAAAATCCATAGATTGTCATCCTAAATTTAATGGATTAGCATCTATTCAACTTAAAGTTAGAGTCCCAATCATTTTTGGGTTAGAAAATACAAAATATTTATTCATATTGTGAGTTGTACTAATCAAACTCAAATCCACACATTATTATTTTAAGAGAAAATTACACGAACACTTTTTTAGGTATTTGATAATTACACTATAGTCTCTCAGATTTTTTAAATTATATTGGCATTCCCTTGACCAACCTAGGACAACATAACCACCCCTATTTATTGAAAGAATTGATTAAAACTTTTTTGAAAACCAAAAATGCCTTTGTTTTTTTCTAAAATAAAACACGTTCATTGAAACTGAAGCCTTGATCCCATTTTCTCACTTGAGACATCAATAGAGACCTTAAACATTATACTTCTCTTAGCTTAATCATGACTCATACATTCTAAGTACTTAACACTTCTACTTCATTTTCAACTGAAACCCTAAATTGAAGAAGAAGAAAAAGAAGACAAAGACAATTATGATGGTTCATGGAGGTATTTGTTTAAACCATTCCTAATGCAAATCTTAAGATTTTGGAACAAATAAGTTTAAATTAGATATAGTGTTTCTCCTTCATTTGTTAAATTAGGGTTAGGTTACTAAAACCCTAAATTGAAGAAGAAGAAGAAGAAGAAGAAGAAGAAAAAGACAGACAATTATGATGGTTCATGGAGGTATTTGTTTAAACCATTCCTAGTGCAAATCTTAAGATTTTGGAACAAATAAGTTTAAATTAGATATAGAGTCTCTCCTTCATTTTTTAAATTAGAGTTAGGTTTTGTCTTTCTTTTGTTTTTTTTTTCTTTTTATCTTTTTTGTTTTTTTTAAAAAAGTATGTGCTTGTCATATGCTACATCGTCATTTGGCATTAGACAAAAAAATTGAAGGTGTTACTATGGGAAGAAAGCTGCTGCGAAGATAATTCAAATCTAGAGAAATTCAAAGACTCTTCTTCACTTGTTTAACAAAAGCTTGCAATTTTTTTAGTGGTGAGCTTGATTAAAGACAAATCGTTGAAGATGACCCTTTTGTAATTGGAAGAAAAGATAAACCCCAAATTCTCTTCCATTAATGTGAAATATTTTGTAGAGGAGATTAGAATGATCTAGAAAACATTCAAATAGTTTCTAACCACGTTTGTGGGGGTTTTTTTTTTTGCCTATATGATATTGGCAATGCTTATCATTGTTATGCATGAATGAGGATAGTGGGTGAAGGGATTGTGGTGTTTTAGTTTGTAGAGTAGATAAGTTGGTTAGATATTAAAGTTTTTGAATTTATGTTTCACTTTAGCTCTTGAATGTACTGGTATTAGCGCTTTATATTTTGATTTTTATTCATTGATGTACCATAGTTGTTGATTGTAGGGATATGGTAGCTCTTCATTATAGTAATATTGACCGGTTCATTCTTATCATAATTATAGCAGTTGGAATGCTTTGGAAATCATGTGGCTTGCTTATATATATGAGAAAGAGGCTAGTGCAGTATCATAACCCAAAAGTTCTCCTCTATTTTAACAATGGTAAGCTCCAGTGCAAGAGAACTTGATTAATTAATAAGTTTTTTGTTGTTCAAATGTTCAAGTCTTTCCTACGAAGAATTCTACAAACATCCTATAAGGTAAATCATGCTTGATCAGGTATATATCTTGGCTTGATTAACCTCTTTTAATGACAACCAAGGAAGAAAGCTATGAAGGTTTTTCCAAGTGTTTGGTTTTGATGCTTATTGGTTTTTATACTTTAGTATCAATGATGCCCCTGTTATAGGTGATGCCTCTACCCTATTGATGTCTCTACCCCTACTATTGGCAATGCCCCTATTGTTCTTGCTGCTACAGCCTTTACTCCTATTGATGCCCTTGTTGATCTTGCTAATGCCCTTACTTGTGTTGCTAATAAAGCCCCTATTATTGATGATGATGATAATAATGAAGATGATAAGGATAAGGATGACGATACATCTACAATTGGTGGCCCATGTATAGTTCATTATGATGTGATATTTGTGTCTTCAGATCTTTCCGTTCCTATACCCTGGATCGTATAGGTGCATGCAAGTTACCCTATGCCTCTAAATCCTATGCAACATAAGCAAAAATAACATTTTTACAAATCTAGGATCCAAAGAAAAGACACTAGAAAAACTTTACCTTTGATTTGAATGTTCCTAAATCAATTCCACTTAGTGAAGATGAAGAACAAAGAATATGGAAGTCTTGTACACCCAAGATCTTCTACTTGATAACTCGAACGACAATCTTGGTACTCCAAAGCGTGAACTTTGAAATGGAGGAATCCTAGGCTCTTTTTCTCTCTCTAAAGATGGAAGGCGATTGTCTCTCAAAAGTGATGGAAACCCTAACCCTTAATGGGGTATTTATAGGGTTCCCCTACTAGGCTTAAGTGACTTAAGTCTACTAAGGCTTGACTCACTTAATATAGCTCAAAATGGGTCTTAATTGATTAATTAACCATAACAAGACTATTTAATTAATCAAGTAGCTATATCTAGAGACCTTGTTTACTATCCATTATGCAACCTTATGTAATTACCAAAATGCCCTTATACATAAGAGTGAACCAAGAGTCAATCCAACCCTCATAAATTGTGTTATCATGGTCTATGAGCTTAGAGTGGGGACCATTGGAACCCATAGGAGTATGGCTCCCTCAAAATCCAATTTTGAAATTGATTCAACATTCCACTAAAGAGAATTAACGACACTTTAATACCCTATGTAAATAACAATGAGACAAAGCTTAGGTTTATGACTTACTATCCACTACATGTAGACTCCCCATGAACTAGTATTCATAATCTAATAAGGTAATGTTATCACCTATTAAGATTACTTTTCCAATCCTTGAGTTATAGATCTCACTTATTATGTGATCAATTGACATACTCTAACTCCAATGAGCATATGTCAAATTTCCACTAAAGGAAATGCTATGACCATAGTCTTCTAGATTACATGTCATTTGGATCACCCAAGGGGACATACTATCTCAATCCATGAGATATCATGGTGCCTCTATTGAGAATACTTGTTGTCACTAGCCTCCTTTAATAATGACTCAATCCATAGGGATATATGACCACTTTATGGGCTCACCCATAGGTCAAAGTCTCTTGTTGACTTTAGTATAAGCTCAATATCCTTTCAAAGTTTAGCTTTGTGAATCATGATAATTGATAACCTTACGTTATGATTTGTTTTAGGTCTAATTTAGTGTGCATCACATGTGCTAGTGCACTCACCATGGGAAAACCATCTGACGACCAAGACAAGTCATCCCTTTAATTAAAAGGTAGTGCACTACAGTCTTAGATGGATTGCCCAAATTCATGAACCAACTGTGAACAACTGACCACTTTGCAAGGAACCTATGACTTGGATCTTTTATATAACTCCTAATGCACCTAAGTCATATACAATACAAGTGATGTGGGGGGCGTGTATACTCAAATAACCAATTAATGCAAATAGGATAAGGAAAGGGAAATAAAAAAACATAAATAAATAAACTTATAAATGTATCTCAATTTGTTACATCATATCATGCTTTTTAGGGCTTAATCCCAATAGCTGGTGCTTAGTTTTTTTTTTTGTCACACAAGTTTTATATAAATAAAAGAAATCATTTTATTTCTTTTGTATGAATTAATGTTGTTATTTTATATTGTTTTCATGAGTATCCTAAACACATTGAAACTACTCCAACCATTATCCTGACCAAAGTAGATTGCATCAGTTGGTTCACATTCTCTTTTCTTAAAAAGATGTATATTTCCTTTAGTAGAGTTGGGTCACCTTTATATCTTCCTAAAGTAGTGCACTGTTTAGTTTCTTTTCTTCTTGTTAAAGTGGCATACCTTTTTACCTTATGGACTTGGAGCACATTTAGATTTCACTTAAACTATGCACACTTTTTATCTAAGGGAATTGGTGCACCTTAGGACTTTAACTTAAACTTAGAGCACTTTTTACCCAAGGAACAAGGTGTACCTTTGGACTTTCACTTAAACTTAGCACACTCTTTACCACTTTCCTTTCTTCATAAGTGGATGGCACACCTTTCTTCTTAAATAGTTAGAACTTGGCACACCTTTTAGTCTATATAAAGTGTGTCAATTTAGCCATCTATTGGATTGCTTGGACAAATTGGTTTTGAATGATAATCATAAAGAATTATCCTAAGAACAAGAAATAGACAACGTTTAAACATTATCCTAAAAACAAGATGTAATGGAAAATTCAAACTGAATAATAAAGTATTAAACATCCAAATCCAAACAAACATCCAAACCTAACCGAACTTGTTCCCAACATCAAAACTTGCCCAAAACATAGATAAAAATATAATAGAAAAAGTTACAATATTACTTAGATATCAAAATATTACCCAGATGTCCCCTACCTAAACCCCTATCTCTATTGGGTGTCCCATCTCTCTCTCATTTCGCATTCATTCCTTTCCCTTTCCATATTATATTTATGTAGCTATTCTACCTCTCCCTCTCCTTCTCCTCTTCCATCTATCTTTACTACCTTGGCTGATGCCTCATCTCCCTATAATTGTTTTCCTTCTTCCTTTAGTAATTCCTCATATTCACTCTTCTTTGGCTGTTTCACCTATTCTCCCTCTTATGGTTCCTTTGGTTCTGCCTTCACTTTGTTGATTTTTGCCTTTAACTTGCTGACAAGTCCTCATATTGTGACTAAATTTTCCACATAAGAAACACCGTAGTGTTGAAGATATTAAGATAAATCCTTTAAAAGTATGACATTATGGAACAATGGATTTATTATTTATAACATGATTCCAGTTTTCCAATTTGTCTATCTTATTCATATATTATACTCTCTAAGCATTTAAGCTTGACATCTTTTGCATTGCACATGATGTGAGTGCATTAGAAGTTGTATAGAATATCTAAATCATGGATTTCTTGCAAATAGATAAATTATTCGCTACTAGTTCATGGACTTATGCAATCTATTTGAGATTGTAGTGCACTGCGACCTAATTGGAGGAATGACTTATCTTGGTTAGTAGGTTAGGTTTCCCATGGTGAGTGCACTCGTGTGTATGGTTACATATTGGATAGGACCTATGGTGATTAATGAAATTGGTTTTCGGATAGTCATGATCTCATCAATCTACTATATTGTATGGACTCTCAACCTTGAGAGGATACTAAGCTTGTGTTGAAGTCTACAATGACTTTGACCTACAGGTGAGACCTTAAAGTGGTCATATAGCCCTTATAAATTGGGTTATTGTTGATGAGGCTTAGTGATAATAGGTATACTTAAGATAGGTACCATGATATTTTATGGGTTTGAGACAACATGTCTCCTTAGGTGATCCTAATGACATGTGATAAAGAAATCTATGGTCATAGTAATTCCTTAATTGTAATTTATCATATGTTATTTGAGAGCTAGAGTACATCAGTTGGTCATACAATAGGAGGATTTGAGACTCAAGGATTGTAAAAGTAATTTTGAGAGGTAGATAACATCCACCTTATAAGATTATGGATACCAATTCATAAGGAATTTGCATACAGTGGATGGTAGGTCATAAACTTTAGTTCTTATATCTTGTTCTAATATTATAGGATATTGAAGTGTAGTTGACTTTTATAGTGGGATGTTGAGTCAACTTTAGAATTGAATTCTAAAGGGGCTAATATTTTCCTATGAGTCTTAATGGTCCCTATTTGAGCTTGTATTCATTGATGAAACATTTATTATGGGGCATTTGGGTTTTTTATTTACATATGCGCATAAGGATGTTATGGTAAATACGTAAGGAACATAAGAGCTTGTGAATGGTTTCTTTGGATTGAGCTAATTGATTAATTGGAGCTCAATAAAGCTAATTAATCAATTAGTATCCAAATGGGTTGGATTAAGTGACCTAAGCTCACAATGAGCTCATGTCAGTTAACCTCATGGAATGCCTATATAAACCCTTTTTAGGGGTTTGGGGCTTCATTCTTGACATTGTAGTATTCCTATTCAATCTATAAGAGAAAAGAGCCCTTATTACCACCCTTTATGAGGCTTCCACCACATCAAGTACCTAAATCTAAGGAAAAAGAGCAATTCACTAATAGGAAACAATTTAAAAACATCCAAATCTAAGGTAAAAACCCTAATATCTAGATCTATGTTTTTATATGCAAATTGTTTCTTCTTGTTAGATCTAGAGAGCCCCAAGGCAGTTTTTGCATGTGCCCTAATGATATAGGGTTGGGAATGGAGTAATCTAAGGATTCCCAATAGAAAACCTCTTATGCTTGGTTTCTAGACCAGGTTTATCAACTTCTCACCTCCTTGTTTTATTTGGCCTCCCTAGTTATTCTTTTAATGGTGGAGGTTTCAACAACTCATTGGTGTGGTTATTTGGCTAATATGTCTCATATAGAACTAGATGAATAATTCTATCACAAGTCTTCACATAGATGTCCTTATGAAAATAAAGATAATAATACTTTTCATATCCCCCTTTTAGCTTAGAGTGCGAGACAAGGAACTCTTGGAATTTGCCAAGCCTAACACCCACATCCTAGTTTTCCAAATTGATAATAATCCATCTATATTGCCCTTCACTCACTTCATATTCAAAACCTCCTACAAAAAGAACATTGTAATTTCTACTCCCAATCATTCCTTTGTTGAATTTGAAGACATTCAATGTGACCATTCATTCCCATACTAATGCTTTCTAGAATCTCTTTTGAAGTCTGCTTATAATTCTACCTCTAATGAAAACACTCATATGCATAATGGGATTATCTCTAAGCTCACTAATCCAATGATTGAAAAACTTTGTCATATTGTTTGTGGAATATGATTTTAATCATTGATCAAAATTTTTCTTGCCATGTTTTTGTTGAAAGAGTGATTAAGAATGATTTTAATAATTGGATTGTTATACTTTTGAAACCAATCAAGTTTCTCAATGGGCACACACATTTATATATGCACTTACCATGCAAGGCCAAACTTGTTGGACCACATATATTTTGAATGAATCTTTAACATTTTATTCACAAAATCTTCCTACTCTTGAGACTAAATTTAATTCACTAGAGAGAAATATCGATGGTTTGAATGAATACTATAGTGGTTTCCCTATTCTTTTCTCGAAGAGCTCACCCATTTGAAAGTCATCAACAACTTGAGTTCTCTTGTGAAGAAATAGAGAGAGCTCGTTGGTATATCTTGAACAATTACTATTATCTATAAATATTCATGATCCAATATCCACTATAATGTATTAACTTGATTTTGTACAACTAATGAACACATGGAGCAATTGGAAAAAGAAAGTTATGCAAATTTATTTCAAAGGCAAGCACAACCATTCCCAAAGTGGTTTGCAGACCTTGCATGCATAACTAAATACATTTTTTTATTAAACAATTCTAGACCTTTATTACTGAGTATGCGTATTCTAAATCATATATGCAGATAAAAATATTATGCCACCAAAGATCACATAAAGGTACTAATGAGTTATACCCATTAGCTTGTAGACTTGATTGTCAAGTATCTCTATATCAAGGTTGTATGGTAAATGGAATTCAAATTTATACAAAAGATAAAGATGATTGATATACAACTTAAAATAGTGGTGTTCTCATATTGGGCGACCATTATGAAGATATGATCGATACTAAATGTTGTTATATTGTATTATATTTTCGACAATCAAGTTATGCTATTCAAGTGTGAATGGTTTGATAATAATATTCCTAAGAAAAAAAAAGTATAAGATGATGGTGTTCTTAGGTACATTAATGTGACTAATAGATGACATGCAAAAGAACCTTACATACTTACAAACTAAGTGCAACAAATCTTTTATGTAAATGACCTGAAGTTAGGATCAAGCTAGAATGTTGTGAAAACGTACAACATAGACACCTACTAGATATCCCAAAGCAAAGTGAAATTGATAAAGTTAAAAATTATAATCTAAAACCAAAAATGCATAAACCATGTCAAGAAAATGATTCGATGGATACAATTTGGATAGCAAATTGAGATTTGGATGTTTAGCAATATCAAAAGGATGATGGTGACCAAACCTACATTGATGTTGAAAACGTGGTTGATCATGGAAAAAAATCCATAGATGATGATTTAAATAATTTTATAATTGACCAAGATGAAAAAGATGAAACATTTGTTGATTATTATAGCGAAGATAATGAAAATAGTGAGAAGAAGATTTGTATATAGTAATAGTGGTGGTTAGTTTTGCAAATTGATGTTCAATTTTACTTTCACATTTCTTGTTCATTTTCTTAATGATGTTGTCTTGAGTTTTGGATTTCATTTTAATTAAACAAGCTTATATACTTGTATATTGCATCCTAATTTTACTCTTTCTTTGTCATAGTATTTTGGGTTATTTATTCTAACATAAGTTTTCTACAATTTTACTTTTAATTTCATAATTTGATTATATAATGATAATATTGAAGTCTTATTGAATATAATTTTCATTATTTTATTTTATTTTTACTCTTAAAGTATTTTACAATATATCAAAATACTCTAAAACAAAGAAATTGTTATAAAATATGAGATTTTGTACCACTATGGTAACTTGTGGATAATCATCCATAAATATCTCTTGTAACTCCCTATAAAAGGGAGAGACCCCTAATGAAATTGAATATAGAGTTTTCTCGTGCATTATATTATCTTCCTACATTCTGATTTCTCTTGTTTTCTTCTCCTTCCACTTTATAATTTTACAATACGTTATCAGTACGAATAATCTCTACAAAAGAAATAAGAAAGACATTCTTCTCTTTAGAGAAATAGAAAGATGTTTTTCCCTTCATAGAAATAGAAAGACTTTCTCTCTTCTTTCTCACAAAAAGGTATGTGATAAACTTATATCATGATTTTTTATTTTATTACCTTTTGATCTCTATTTTCATATATTTTATTTGAATACATAAATATGTATAATCCCTATAACCAGAAGTTATGGGGTAAATTATAAATTATAAGGTACATTCATAACCAGAAGTTATGAAAAATATGTACAATCCCTATAATCATAAATTATAGATTATGGGATAAATTCATAACCAGAAGTTATGATAAACATGTATAATCCCTATAACCAGAAGTTATGGGATAAATTCATAACCAGAAGTTATGAAAAACATGTATAATCCTTATAACCATAAGTTCATGTATAATCCCTATAATCATAAGTTATGGGATAAATTCATAATTAGAAGTTATGAAAAACATGTATAATCCCTATAACCATAAGTTATGGGATAAATTCATAACCATAAGTTATAAAAACTATGTGCAATTCCTATAACCAGAAGTTATGGGGAAAATTATAAAATTACAAATACATGACCAGAAGTTATGTATATGATCCTTAATTATTTATTTTTAATTATATGGTATAACTAGAAGTTATACCAAACAATATTATAGCCAGAAGCTATAAAATAAATAAATAAATAAATGTTCATAGCTTGAAGTTATGTACAAATCTACATAATGAAAGTTCATAGCCTGAAGCTATGCACAAATCTACCCAATGAATAGTTCATAGCCTGAAGTTATATACAAATTTATATAAAAAAACAGTTCATAGCCTGAAGCTATGTACAAACTTAAATATTTTCTTTATCTGACAAAATAATCATGGCCTGAAGCTATGAAAGATATTAACTTTTAATTTCTTTAATTTATTTTAATTATATTGTGTAACTAGAAGTTATACATAAATAGTTCATAGCCTGAAACTATGTACAAATTTAAATATTTTCTTGTTTTGACAAAATAATCATAACTCAAAGTTATGAAAAATATTGGATTTAATTTTTATTTTGTACTCATTTATTTTTCACAATAGGAATTATGGAAAACAAGTTTTATTAACAATTGTTTCATAGCTAGAAGTTATGCATACAATTTCTAATTCTCTTGTGTAACCAGAAGTTATTCAAAACAGAATTGTCAATGAATCTTGGAGCTAAGGAAATCTAGCATCCCTGTAGGATCGCACAAAAACACTGATTTTCCTTCGTCATCATCTCCATGAAGGTTTAACAAAAATGAGCTTTTGATGAGAAATCACCAATCTCGTCCAACTAGATCTGAATTATTCCCTGAAGTGAATGCAATATTGTCCCAAACTCATAGACGATGACGAGGACATGGTCGTGGTCGTGGAAGAAATCCCCGATACCATGGTTCTTATAGTAATAATTCACCAAATTCTCATAAAAGGAAAGCCTCATTGCACCACCAGAAGTGGAATAATACTGAGGTAAAACAAGAAAATGGGAAGTGTTTACAAGATAAACCTCCTAAGAACCATGAGAATAAGTGTTATAGATGTGGTATGAAGGGGCATTGGTCATGTACCTGTCGTACGCCCAAACATTTGGTCGACCTTTACCAAACATCAATAAAAGAAAAGGAAGTTGAAATGAATAACTATGTACCTAGAAGATACATAATTTTTTTAATTTTTTTATATAACCAAACGTTATATAAATATTATTATTCATAACCTGAAGTTATCAAAATAAGAAAATTAATATTCTTTGTGCTAATCAAAGGTTATGTCAAAGTTGTTAATATGTACTTTCTTATAGCTAGAAGCTATAGAGAACGAAATTGTTAACTAACAATTTTGTACAACTTTATGAAATTTATATAACCAAAAGTTATAATGAAATATAGTATAGCATGAAGCTATGACAAGAAGCATATAGATAACATTTACATATTATCAAAGGATTAATATTTTTGTATATCAAGTTATACAAATAGGTAAGTGTTTGATAATTTTTATAAATTTCTATTATTAGAAGTTATACTGTCATTAGTAGAAAAAATTTACATATATTATTGTATGTTGCCACATATGGTATTTTCATTAATGCAATAATTTCATTATCCAAAATAATTTTGAAATTACAATAGGTTCAACTATTGTTCTCAATATATTATGATATATCTTTACATATATGTTCAAATGGATTTGTAGTATTTCAATTGAAGTTTTGAGACAACAAGATACTTTAAATCATGATATGTTCTCTTGAAATTTTGATTTATGAATTAATTTTTGCACATTGATTTAGATCATAATAATATTTTGAGTAAAATTATTGATCTATCACTACAATTAGTTTGATTATTGAAATACTTCCTCATTATTTCATGTATAAATGTTCCACACTTACAAAATCAAATGTGTGAGATTATTTAAGAAATATATTGATTCGTGCCCAATTGGTGTCTCAGCTGATTCGTTCCAACTGGTGCTCCTTGATTGAGGGAGTAATCAACAAAATTTATAACCTATTACACCATATACTAGGGTAGCAAAGACAAAGCTACTATAGCATAGTGGCTCTAGGATCGTTCACTGGGATGGGTTTTCACTTTGCAAATGATATTAATTCAAAGTTGAATTGGTGCCTTTTCATTTCAAGGTTAGCTTTAAAAGAAAACATAAAAATGTTTGAATGAAAAAGGTTTGGTTTTAAACTAACCAAAAATAGTAACTGATTTTACTTACAAAGAAAAGTGTTTCTTGGAGTTTCAGATCACTAGGCTCAGATTCCTCATACAAAAAGGAGAGTTCCGATCACTTGTTTCTTTTCCTCGCATTAGAGAATTAACATATAGTTCCTTCTCCAACCGGTGTTGTACAGATGCTTCCCATTAATGGGTTCAAACACTAAATCCCTCTTACTGATGCATCTTGCAATGGCTCATGCCTCTCACCTAGCACTTGCCATTCAAGGTGATCTTTAACCTTGGATTACCCGTCAAAAGCTCGCAAGAGATAACTAATGGATGTCTCCTTGGAGTCCAAAAGCTTACCAAGTGTTGGCAATTCTAGAAAATCCTACCTTCAAGTCACCTCCCAGAGGCTCGCAAGGGGTAAACTAGTGAATCTCCATGGACGGAGATCACATGCCTTACCAAGTGTTGGCCCAGGTGATTTAAAGGCGTTTTAAGTTAACTAAAAAGATAAAAACCATTGACGGGTCACACTTTCTCTTCACTAAAAACTAAAACAACAAAACTTCCAATTTATGCATGTGGAAACTTACCCGGCTTTCCTCACTCCAAGATACGAAGAGCCTAGCCTCTCATCCTCTGAGGAAAAATCCTCAGAGTTTGGTTGGCTAGAAAGAAAAAAGAACGAGAAAACAAAAATATATATGAAAAGCAGAGCAAGTGCTCTGTATTTTACTTCCTTGCAAATTTGTACAAAGGATGCGTCGTCCTCTTCCCCCTCTCCGAGAATCTCTCCCTGAGAGTTTATATAGGAAGGTAATTTACCCTTCCTTGGATACTTCCTAGCTAAGGAATTACATGAGTGGCTGAATACAAGGAGAAAATGGAAATTTAGACACAAAAATATCAGAAGAAAAGATCTAAAAGAGTCGGTGCACAACTATCGGGAAGCTTCAGGACCGTTGCACTGTGCAAAATGGCTGCGAAATCATTTCGCAACAAAAGGGTGATTTCGCAGCCGAGCAAAATTCTTCCTTCAGCTTGATGCAGTTGTCTTCCGAAGGCTGTAACTTCCTCATTTCAGCTCCAAATCGTACACGGTTTAAAGCATTGGATTTTTGACTTCCTGAGCTTTGAAATGGTATATAGCATGTAGAAAATAGACTTCAGGAAGTGCTCCAAAAGTGCAAAAGAAGACTGAAGCTGCTGTCCTCTGTTTTCCTCTTTGCTTTTCTCCTCTCTGCTTCTCTCCTTGCATACTTTGAACGACTTTGGCAAAGGGCTATGGAGCTCCAAAGCTTGGTTCTTCATGAATTTGAGCTTTCCATTGCCTTGCCATGAACTATATACAGCTCTCCCTCAATCTTGGATTGCTTTGGTGATCAAATTACTAACAAAAACACCAAAACTTACACAATTTGATTAGAAACGATTGCAAGGGTCCTTAACATGTTAATTGGGTTAAAAGGCAATAACTACTACTCAAAAGTGTTTAAAATGATTAATTACAAGCTATCAAATAGTACTTTTTGAGTAGTAATCATATATAACTTAAAATTATCTTTTCATATTTGTTTTATTGTGTTATATATGCTCTCATTACTTTTATACAACTTATTATGTCATCATCAATGACTAATATTTTTCCATTGATTTTAACTCTTTCTCTATGATAATATTTCTTCAACTCTATAAAGACAAGGTCTTTATAACAATGTTTTATGACTTGTTACTTTGATGAAACTCTTGTCTCTTTCATTACACAACATTGATGACAAACAATGTTAATACTATATCAGGTGATAAAAACCTGATTAAAGGCTCCAAAAGAGCTTATACTATGTCACTAGTAGTATTTGATTTCATGTGAATGACACTTTATATGATGATAGATTCAGAAGAATCTTTTAAGACCAACTTGGTCCCCCAAGGTAAAAGATCATATGGATGTACATTATAAAACCAGAAGTTTTTATTTAGTGACTAGTCTACCTATACACCTAAAAGGTAGAATGACTTGTTGTGCAAATTATCATTTTAATTAGACAATTATCTCGCCGTTAGGGGGAGAAGAGCCAATTCCAGAAGAACAACGTGAAATTATTTGGAATGCATTGTCTTTGACTCATCTTGATTCCCATACAAATCAAAGTGAACTAGAAGTTCAAAGGATCACTCATTTTCAAAATCTTGAAAATCAATTACAAGATGCATTCATTGATACAAAGAAAGTGACAAAGTCATATATCCCGACTGTAAATATTCCAGCACGGATTGATGTCCCTGTAGGACAGTTGACAAATCAATCTAAAATACGCCTGAAGCGTGGTAGACCTATCGGCTCAAAGGATGTAACTCTCCAGAAGAAGAGAACCCAAGAAAAACTTGACACTCTAGAAGAGACCATCAAAATGACTGATCAGTTTAAAATTGATAAATCTATAGCCCTATAAGAGGCAAAAATAATACAAGAAGCCCCTAAAGAGGCACAGATACCTAAAAATTGTGAGATCTCAATAAGTTATGTATACACAGGAGAAAAATGAGATCAAAATAATATTATTTTTAACAATATTTTCACTTTCCAAGTGACCTCCGATATCATAAGAAATGATGAAGATCTTGAACCACGAAATGTGGAAGAATGTCGACATAGAAATGATTGGCCAAAATGGAAAGAAGCTATACAGGCAAAGTTAAACTCATTAACAAAATGAGAAGTTTTTGGACTTGTAGTCCAAACACCTAAAAATGAAAAGCCTGTTGGGTACAAATGGGTATTTGTACGAAAAATGCAATAAGAATAATGAGATCATAAGATATAAAGTGTGATTAGTAGTACAAGGTTTCTCGCAAAAACCTGGTATTGACTATGAGGAAACACTTTCTCCCGTCATGGACGCAATCACATATAATTTTTTTAATTAGTTTGGCAATCCCAGAAGGACTAGATATGCATCTCATGAATGTTATTACAATATATTTATATAGATCCATGGATAATGATATACACATGAAAATCCCTGAAGGATTTAAATTGCCTGAAGCAAATAGTACAAAGCCTCGTAGCATGTACTCAATCAAGTTACAATGATCCTTGTATGGATTAAAGCACTCTGGATGCATGTGGTACAATCGCCTTAGCGAATACTTGATAATAGAAGGGTATATGAATAATCTTATATGCCCATACATCTTCATTAAGAAATCAGAAATTGGATTTGCAATTATTGCAGTGTATGTTGATGACTTAAATCTTGTTGGAACTTCTAAAGAGCTCACAAGAACAATAAATTACTTGAAAAAGAGAATTTGAGATGAAAGATCTTGGAAAAACAAAATTTTGTCTCGGTCTGCAGACCGAGCATTTTCCAAATGGAGTTTTGGTACATCAATCAACATACATTTAGAAAGTTTTGAAGCGTTTTTATATGGATAAAGCGCATCATTTAAGTTCTCCAATGGTTGTCCGATCACTTGATGTGAAGAAGGATCCATTTCGTCCTTGCAAAAAAGGATGAAGAATTACTTGGTCCTAAAGTACCATATCTTAATGCTATTGGTGCACTTATATATCTAGCCAATTGTATACGTCCAAACATTGCTTTTTCTGTCAATTTATTAGCAATATATAATTCCGATCCAACTCAAAGATATTGAAATGGTATCAAACATATATTGTGTTATCTTTGCGAATTTACTAGTATGAGTCTATTTTACTCAAGGGAATCAAGGTAACAATTGCTTGGATATACAGATGCAGAATATCTTTCAAATCCATATAAAGAGATTCTTGCAATTCATGAAGCAAGTCGTGAATGTGTATGGCTAAGGTCAATGATCCAACATATACAAGAAACATATGGACTACCTTCCATCAGAGGCAATGCAATCGTGTTACATGAAGATAATGTTGCTTGCATTGCACAAATTAAATGAGGATTCATAAAAGGTGACAGAACTAAGCGTATCTCCCCTAAATTCTTCTATACTCATGAGCTCCAAAAGAAATGTGAGATCGATGTTCAACAGATTTGATCATGCAATAATCTAGCAAATCTATTCACAAAGGCGTTACCTTCGACCACATTGAAAAAGTTAAGGTATGACTTTGGAATACGAAGATTGAGAGATCTACCATTTGAAATGTTGAAGAAATCATAATCATGTTTACATGAGGGGGAGAATGATAATGTGGATATACTGCACTTTTTTTTCCTTCATCTAGGTTTTGTCCCAATAGGTTTTACTGGCAAGGTTTTTAACGAGGCAGTTATAGTAATCCAAAAGAATATTGTATTCTTTTTCCTTCACTAGGGTTTTTCCTAGTAAGGTTTTAATGAGGCATATTCTTATGATCATCCAAGGAAGAGTGTTATAAAATATGAGATTTTGTACCACTATGGTAACTTGTGGATAATCATCCATAAATATCTCTTGTAACTCCCTATAAAAGGGAGAGACCCCTAATGAAATTGAATATAGAGTTTTCCCGTGCATTATATTCTCTTCCTACGTTCTAATTTCTTTTTCTTATTTTCTTCTCCTTCCACTTTATAATTTTACAACATAAATTTAATATTTAAAATTTTAATTCAATGGTAGTGATGTAAATAAAAGCATAATAAGAAATATAGTAATATGAAATATTCATTGATGAGGATGTTGGGGTTCATTAGTAGATACTTACAAAGGAAAGAGTAACTTGGAAGGAAAGATTCACCCTAAAGAATAAAATGTGATTGATAGTGAATCTAAATCTTCCATTTGTCTATAAATGCAATCATAGTAAACACAAGGAAAAAAAAGTACTTTTTCCATTATTTAGAATATTCTATATTTTTCTTTCTTTCTTTTTAGCTTTTTCATAAATGGTAATTATTATTATTCTTTTTAAATCCTAAGATGATTGGTTGTCCCAAACCAACAGGAATGTCAAGAAATGGAGAATATTTGATCCAAATCCAATTTAAGGAAAAAGTTATGTTCAAAACTAAAATCAAATTGAATTGAATAAGAATATCCTAAAGAGTATATGATAAAACTTGCACCAATAAACTTAAAATTATACATATTAGATTTCAATAAAATTACTTTGTGAATTATTTAGTGTTTGTTTGGATATATATACTATTTAAAAAAAATAAAAATTATAATAATTTTTATATAAAAAATATGTATCTTATGTATTAAAATATTAGTTTTAAAAATTTTATAATTTTAGGTCATAAAAGTTTTTAAATAACTCAATTTCTTTTAAATATTTTTTAAAGATTATTATTTTTAAAAGCAAGTTTCAAAGTAATTTCATATTTTATATAAAGTTTATACTCTTTTTCCAAAAATCAACAACCAAAACATGTATCCAAACAACACTTAGATTTACATTTAAATGAATTAATCAAAGGAAATAATATCATAAAATTTCTTGGCCCCATTGCCACTATCAAATAATTATTATAGGTAAGAAAGTTTCATGAACTCCAAACTCAATAGATTCTTCTATGATTTTAACCTTTTTTTTTCCCCAACAAATTCAAAGTGGGAAGTTTCTCCACAATTTCAAATTGTGGCAAGCTTTAAGACTTTCTTTTAATATTAAAGATAGTTACTTATATAGTTATTGAGACTCCCAAAGCAATAAGTGTAAAGATGTTGTAATTGGAAGCCTCATCCCACAATGCAATCTTTCAAATGTTCAATATTTATTGTTTGACGAGAAATTTTCCATGACTAGATGATATTGAGCCTAGTTTGTTGTTAAAGAATTTTTAACATATTCTATTAGACCCTAAAAAACGAGAATTTCTTTGTAAAAATTATTCCTATTTTGTTAACAAAAAATAGTCCTCCCTCCTAACGGGATTTAACTAAGGATTATGATAAGTGATAACGTCATTTACTCCTCATTATGTAAATAATTTTCTATCCCCATTAAAAAAAAGGTTGAATAGGGGAATTTCCCAAACCCATCTTATCTCATCCTATATATATATATATATATATTAAAATTTTTATATGTATTTTTTAAATTATATTAAAAATAAATATGGTTCATAAGAAAATAATTTCCCAAACCCTTTAGCATCGCCTCTTTATCAATACACTATGATCTAACAATGCAAGTGAAAAACATATTTAAAGCTAAAAAACACATCATACCTTTTATCAGTCATTCATGAATGTCTATTACACACTGGGTGAATTTGCATTAAAAATTGTCTCCACATTCTGAATAAAAACCGTCCATGTAATGACCCACTCCCAACCTAGTATATATTGTCCGTTTTGGACCCAAAGGGGCCCTCACGACTTTAAAATGTGTCTATAGGGTTATGAGGAGTCTATACTTATATAGCACTAGGAACTTCCCCCTCCCCCCTATTAGATGTGGGATGTCACAAACACCCCTCATGTAAACACAACATCCTCATTGTGTCTCATGGGATTGTGGGACCAAACAGACAAACACCTTTATGGGGGCCAAACAAATCCCACATCGAGGTCGGGATCGGCTCTAATACCATTTGTAACGATCTACTCCCAACCATGTAGATATTATATGTTTTAAATCCAAAGGGACCCTCATGGCTTTAAAACGCGTCTACAAGGTTAAGAGAAGTCCATAATTATATAGTGTCATGAACTTTCCCCCCTATCCAATGTATGTCACAGTCCAATTCTTTATGTTCTTGCTCTCTACAAGTATCATTGTAATAGGGAATAAACCATTATTTCAATCCAAAGCTACTACTAGGACGCCTCCGTACGACCTCTTCAAATGACAACCATCCAATCCATTGAAAGGTCTATATCCATTTATGAAGCCACTTTTCGTAATCTAAAATGATATAAACAATCTTTTGAATGAGCAAAATTTTAAGTATCTCTAACAACACTAATCTTCCTTTTGATCTTGCACTCAAAACATGATTTTTATCTTAGCATCGAATTTTGGATACATAAAACAATAAAACCTTTTTCTCTTTTACAAAATGTAGATATTGTATCAATTGCAGCATTGAAGCTATGATATTGAAATCAATAGGTTTACTTTACTTATTTATCGTAGGTTGGATAGTGTATCGAGTCATTATCAAAATTTTGATATTGTACTAATATGTTTTGTATTGAAATTCCAAATCTTTAGTCTTAATTATACTATCAAGATTAATTTTGATACTATAATGGCCTAAATTGAAATTTTGATGTCAAATTATGTTCATCCTTTTATGTCATTTTCGGGTTCTATCATATGAATGTTTTATTTCATTTGGACCCATTGTCTAATTTAACTTAAGGACTTCCTTATAGACCAATCTTGAATCTTATTCATACAATAAATTTGTTTAATCCACATATTTCTTCTTTTTTGTTTTTGTAATTTACCGTACCTTGTTGTATACTTTTTGTTAGTGCGTGATACAATTTTATGTTGATATTGATAACATTGTGAAATTTCCTCTGCCTCCTTAATAGAAACAATTTTCTTATTCCTATTTTTAAGTAATCTAGATGGAGTAATGAATAAGAAATGGAATCAACTTTTAAATTCCTATTCCTAATTTCAATATTTTAGGCACATGGCTAAGGGTAAATTATAACCAACACCCTAAAAACAAATCCTAACTTGGACCAAATTGAAAAGTAACTTCTTTGCTAATTTACCTATATATATTAAACCTTGTTGAAGGAAGGAATCTTCAATCATTAAAGTGCAAATCTAAGCAACAAATCACCATCCACAAAACCTAAATGAGGTCTCACTTCATTTCATGAGGTAATTTTTTTTTTTTTAAATTATGTCTAGATTCCAATATATATTCCCAGTACAAATATTATTTATAAATTAGTGAATAGTAAGCTTTGAAAATTAATTAAACAGAAATATGGAGTATGAATTTTATTTATAAACCAATGAATTGAATTGTGAGCATGAATATTGCCTATAAATGAGTGACTTGTAAGGGATGCATGAACTATGGAGTATGGCCATTACAGCTCAAGCTTCAATTGTTGATATGGAATAACTAATTCTTTTCTTATATGAACCCTAGAGATAGAGATTTTCTAAAAGATACCAATCTTGACACAAATGGTGATGCTTTCGTCATGAGAGTGCCTTTGTGAGTACATCAATAAGTTGATCTACTATATTTAGTTATGACATAAAGTGGTGATGATGGCTTTTAAACAAACACTTATGACATAAAGTGAAGATCATGACTTTTAAACAAAAGTTATATTTAGTTCATGAAAAATAAAAAGAAAATAAAATAAAAAAGAAAAGTGAAAGAAAAAAATAAAGAAAAAAAAAATATATTCAAAGTCCCTAGATTTTTTTATATGTTTTACTTATTTTTTTCCATTATATAAAAATTAAATATTTTGAAAATTTATAAGTTTCTAATTAATTTTAATTATATTTGATTCTTTTTTAGATATTTTTCATAAAGTGAAATTAAATATAAAAAAAATCATTTTCTTTAATATTTTTTGGAAACCAAACATAGTCAAAATGATTCAATATTCTAGAATTTATCCATATTAATCACAATTACAATATCGTTGGTAATTACCTTATTAGTGCAAAGCGAATTAGGAGTTATCTCACAAGAGGCCAAAACGGGATACTTGTCATTATATTTAAACTTTTTGTCTCTTCATCTTAATTACTTACAAGGCCAAATTATATATACGGTGAAGCTACCTCATAAGGGCGCTAAGGATTGACTCGTTTAATTTAATTAACATTTTTTAAGTTGGTATTAGAATGTGAACATTAAAAAATAATTAATCTCATTAATAGGAGTATCGATAATTACATATATGAAACTAAATTATGAAGATTAAAATCAATTTAGAATAGAGGTAGGATAGGTGGAAGTATAATATTTAAAAGCGCTCCTAATATTTAATCTTTGTAGGTAGCAATTTTTGTCCTTTCCTCCTTGTGCAGATTTGTTGTCTCTCGATTTCTCCAATAATGTGTAGGAGCTGAGATCAAAAAGCATATTCTCCCCATTTAATTTTTATCCCTTTTTTTTTTTTTTAAATATATGTATATTTTTATTTATAAATTATTAATGGAGGATGAGTCATCATCCCTAGTCAATCCCACAACTTGGTACTCATCCGAATGGCATATTAAAAAAAAAAAAAAAAGCATATTCCTCACCTTTAAAAATGATGAGTCGTCCAAACCCAACCCCACCAATCTTAGGCTGACTCGGAAGTTGGACCCTCCAAAAGTCGAGTTTCTCTAAGTTTCTTGGCATTGCTTGGAAGGGACCACCATCAATTTATGGCTTCAAAATCACTTTTGGTTCTCCTTTCTTAAAACCAAGCAATCTTAAAAATAATTTTAAGATATTTTTTAAATCATGGTAATTTCTATATAAAATATAAAATTATTTTAAAATATTAAGGCATTAAAACATTTTTATTATTTCAAAATTTTAAAAATAATATTTAAAGACATAAAAGTAGAATGAAGAAAGGGGTGATAAAACAAAATCAAACGTACCACATCTTCACATACATGTAGGCATGTGGGTACCAATTTGAGGGAATGATAATGGGACAACACTTGTTCCTTTATTTATAAGCCTCCACTACTTAAGATTTGAGTAGGGACGGGAAGGATGACATGCATGCCTACCACCTCATCCTAAAAAAATTGTACTTTTCATAATCCAAGTGAAGCACTAGCTATTCGATACAAACTAATTAATCAATGTGAAAGTTTTTCTCTAAAATTCAACTCAAATCATACATTGACATCAATTTTGTATGTGTTGATGTGTTTGATAAAATATGATCAAGTGAAATCTAAAAAAGAAATTATAAATTCAATGAATTCATTTTCTAAAGAATTATTATTGATCCCAGATATATGATAAAAGTATGTTTTAATTCTAGAAAGTTTGAACGAAAATGTAAGGGAAATAAAATAGAAGGAAAGAAAAAGTAAATAAAAAAATAAATTTAGACTATATTTGGTTCTAAGAAAATTTAAGAGAAAATGTAAAACAAAAAAAATAATTAGAAAAAGTGAAAGGAAAATAAAAAATAAATTTAAAATTAATATATTATTTTTATACGATTTCTTTAAATTCATTTTATTTTTAGTTTTATCAGTTTTATAAAGATTAAATTATTTTAAAATACATAAATTTTTAACAGATTGATTTTTATTTTTTTTATAGTTTTCATAATGAAATCAAATATAAGGAAACCTTTTTTATTTTTATTTTTCATGGTATTTTTCAAGAACCAATGATAGCTTTAAAGTCAATATACTATTTTTATATATTATTTCAAACTTTTTTATTTATTAAACTCTTATATATAAATATTAAATAATTTTAATTATATTTAATTATATTTAAATTTTTTATAATAAAATTAAATATGAGAAATTCATTTTTCTTATTATTATTTTTCTTTCACCTAAGCTTTCCAATGATCAAATATAACCGAAAACAAAATTATTCTTTAGTAGGTGATAGTTTTTCCCGTAGTGATGGATTTTGGACTTACTTGATTAAATTTATTTAAAATAGTTCCTGAAAATAGGTGTTGAGAATAATTTGTAATTGTATGGAGAAATGAAGAAAGTGGAAATCTGGTGGAGTTGGTCAGACTCGTACCCTTAATTTATTAATTAAATTTGGAATCCGTGAACATCCCTCTTTTTTGGGAAAAGCCACCACCAATGTCCCTCTCAAAACCTAACATCTAAACACGCACCCAAATGTGGGGTCCACTGGATAATGGATTAGGAGGAGCCGCAGCCGCCCCTATTTGGAATCAAACTCCGCCACGCCATTTGCCGACAATTCAATCATTCATTTATGCATCAAATAGCATCCAAAATTTCATATCCAAACCCAAAAAGTGGCCCACATGTAAATGGGCCGGCCCACTTCAAGATGAGTCCAGAGATTCCGGTTTGGGCCTTCAATGAATCAAATCGATACCTCATTCAACATAATGGGTAAATCGTAAGAACTTGTCAAGGAAAATGATAAATGCATTTTTCCTTTTTCTTTTTAACTAAAAATAAGTATTGTTAGTTAATATTTAATGTGTGTATATATATATATATATATATAGATCATAAATAGCACTTTCTTTAAAGTATAATTTTGAGTGTTGGAAGCCAAACGCAACCTTATACCAGATGGTGCCGAAACGACAGAGGTTGGAGATATCCTGGAGGGCCGAGCTGTCCAAATAATCTATGGTTTTTCGCTGATAAATATCGGCGATATTTTCGCCCATCCAACGGATAAATCGGTTGTGTTCCATTTCAAAATTCTAGTATGTGAGATGTTGGGCCTGAATCCTATCCCAGCCCAACCAGCCCACGTTAAGTCATGACTTAACGGCGTCCTTCATTAATTTCTCTGTATCCAGCTATCGCCCAGATCAACTTGGAATTTTATAGCTGGGGTGACATCTTCCTAAACCACTACTCACATGGAATCCCTCCAAAGAGGAAAATGATAGTAACAATCAATGCAAAGTCAAGTTGACAAGCTGCAAAACCAATTTACTCAACAATCAAGCAAGTTGCCTCACAAATTTTTACTTTTCCTTATAAGGTTTTAACGAACCCTCACAAGTCCTATGTCCAAGGAGTCGTGCATATGTGAAATAATGATTTATTTAACAAGGTTATAAATAAGTTATATATACGGGTGTATGGTAAAATTTAATATTTATTATTTAATAATTTAAATTGATTTTAAATTAAATTATACTTAAATTGTTGACTTAATACTTTTTATTTAATTCTTATGTTAAGTGTTAAAGTTGTTTGATAAAATTAACTTAAAATTTATTAAAAATCATTAAATTAACATATTTATTCTCATAAATTATAATTAAGGCAAATGAGGTTAAGTAATAATGGAGGTTGTGAAGTAGTAAAAGAAATTGTAAAAGTAACTAGAGTAAACATGGATAAAAAATATAAAATGAAGATATGAAATTAAGAATAAGTTAATTGTTTTTATTTATTGCTTAAAGTTGTTTTTTTTACTTTAAATCATATTAATAAGTTATTTTACCAAATATACTTAATTTAATAATGACTTAAATTAAGGAAGAACGCAAGTAAAGCTGGAGCTCGGGCATTGTTATATTCCATCAAGAGAAAGTAAGCAGACTGGTAAGAAGACCGACCACATAGGGGGAGCGAACTGAAAAGCTCAACTTTGCAGAGCAAACCAATCTTCCCCCCCCCCCCCCCCCCGACTATTAAGTTGATTTACTAAACACACACTAAGACAAATTCTCTTATATATATATATATATATATATATATACCAAATAAATCAGATTTGAAGAAATTGATTGTCTTCTAATTGGGTTTGATGTGTTGCTACCCTAATTTCAAATCTTCTCTTAAGCTCGAACAATCTTTTGTACTAACATTAAAAACTAATGACTTACATGCCTATCATGCTCATGCATACTTTAGTTGCTATGGCAAATCAAGCATTTTTAAAGATATTTTGGCTTTTTTTACAGATCATTGGCTAAGTTCTTCTCTTAATATTGTAGACATGCATTGATAGGCAATACCTAGTTGATCAACGAGAAAAAGACCCAAGCCACAAAAAGCTAACTACCCAAGATCAACTACAACAAACCAAGATCAACTGCAACAAACCAAAGTATATTAAAAACGTCTTCAAGTAGGAGGTTAGTTAGTTAGGTTGTTGTCACAATCAATATAAAAACACCAATGTACCACTACTAGAGAGATCTTCTAATACAATGAGAAATATTCACTTTCTACAACTCAGTTTCTAAAACTAACATGGTATCAGAGCTGTGGTATTTTCTTAACTAGTTTTCTCTCTTCTTCTTCATACCAATTTCAGTTTTTTCAATTTCTTTCTCATAAACAACCTCTATTTTGTTCATGATGAGTTCATCATAGTCATCAAGGTTACAAGCTTGTACCTTACCTTCATCCACCGGTGTTACTCAAACAATGTAGATGTTGAATCATAAACTATCGATCAAACTTGATAAAAATAATTACGTTCTCTGGAGAACACAAGTGGAGGATGTTATTTTTGCCAATGCATTTGAAGATCATATCGAAGGCCTAAGAACTTATCCACATTAGATAACAAGTTCTAGAGATACAAACCCAAATTTTATTTTGTGGCGACAATTAGATCATATATCCTCAACTAGATCTACTCCTCAACCACTCTTGAAATCATGTGTCAAATAGTTGGCTATCAAACCTCTCATGCAGTCTAATATACTTTAGAGCAAATTTTTTCAGCTTTGTCAAGGGCTAAGGTAATGCAACTACATCTAGAGTTCCAAACCATAAGGAAAGGGTCATTGACAATGATGTAATATATTCTTAAATTGAAGAGTTTGGCTGATAATCTGGCAGCCATTGGAGAACCTGTGATTGACAAAAATCAAATCCTCCAACTTCTTGGAGGTCTTGGGGCAAACTACAACTCCATAGTAGCCTCTCTTACAGCTCGTGAAGATGAAATATCTCTCCACTATATACATAGAAAAATCAAATATTATCTGTATTCATAAAATTCAAAAATCTAGTTGAAAATTTGTTTAATTCCCGAATACAATATTTACAATCTGATAATAGTGGTGGATTCAAAGCCTTTTCTTCATACCTTGCTACACATGGCATTAAAACTCAGTTTTCTTGTCCATATACACTTGAACAAAATGGCCCAACAAAGCACAAATTACGATATATAATTGAAATTGGTCTTACTGTATTAGCCATTGCACGTTTACCTTTCAAGTTTTGGCTATATGCATTTCATATAGCTATTTTCCTTATTAATCAACTACCTACTAAGGTTCTCAATTATCAATCTCACTTTCAAAATATTTTTGGAAAATCGCCAAATTATCATATCCTTAAAATTTTTGGTTGCTTATGTTACCTTATATTCGACCATACAACAAAAATAAACTCTGCTATCACTCCCGTCAATGCGTCTTCCTTGGCTATAGTTCAAATCATAAAGGATATATGTGTCTTGACCTTCTCTCAATTTGTCTCTATGTTACTAGACATGTTATGTTTCTTGAAACAATGTTCCCATTTTAGTCTACTCCTAATCAATCCTCATCTGTGCTTCTAGTTCCTACTCTAGCCTTTCTTCCTTTCTCATCTTCTTCATTGTCCTCACTACCTTCCCATACAACTCCTTCCACCTCAAACTTGACATTAACCCATGTGTTTTCCTCCATTACTTCTTTACCAAACTTGATATAGGTTCTTTTTGCTGACATCTCCACCTCCCAATTTCTCCTTATTAATCAACTTCCCATGGTCACCGGTGCAAAGAATGGCATCAACAAGAAAAATACATACTTATCATCTCACATTTCTGAACCTACTACATTTATACAAGTTGTTAAAGATTCAAATTGGATTCTTGTCATGGAGAAAGAGTTTTCTACTCTCCAAAGGAACAACACATGGAATCTTGTTTCGCTACCCTCCAATAGCAATATAATTGGTTGTAAATGGGTTTACAAACTCAAATATAAACCTAATGGAATAGTTGATCGCCATAAGGCTTGATTAGTTGCACAAGGATTTACTCAAACTCTAGGTCTTGATTATTTTGAGACTTTTAGGCCAATTAGCAAGGCCTTTACTATCTACATTATACTTGCAGTTATACTCTCATTTAACTGGTCAGTTCACCATCTTGATGTTCAAAATGTTTTTCTCCATGCAGATCTTGAAGAACAAGTGCTCATATATTAACCCACTGGCTTTATCAGTTCTCAATTTCCTTCTCATGTATGCAAGCCAAGCCAGGCTTTATATAGCCTTAAGTAGGCCCCTCGAGCATGGTATACCAAACTCAACACTTCACTTCTTGCATAGAGATTTCAAGCTTCTCAAGCTAATAGCACAATGTTTATTTGTCATGTAGCACATAATGTTCTTATTTTGCTCATATATGTAGATGACATACTAATAATTGGCAACAACTTAGCTCAGGTTTCCTTTTTTATTACTCGGCCCAACTCTTCCTTTTCTCTTCATGACCTAGACTATGTCAATTATTTTCTAGGCTTTGAAATAGTTCGTCATGGTACTATGTTTCATATCAGTAAACACAATATATGCATAAGACCTCTTAACTTGCATTGCCATTTTAGACTCCAAGCCTACTACTACCTCGGAACTACTAAGACAAACGTTGTTTCATCTTGATGGTGAACCTCTCTCGGATGCTACCTTATATCGAAGCACAGTTGATGCACTTCAATACCTTACCATACTAGACATTTCATTTGTCGTTAATAAAGCATGTCGGTTCATGGATACACCCACCACTACTCACTGGCTTGCTGTAAAATGAATTTTTCTATATCTTATGGCATTCAAATGCAACAGTCCACTTTGTTGGATATTCATGGATATACTAATGTTGATTAAGCATCTTGTCCAGATAATAGAAGAAGCATCAATGGTGTAGACCCTTCATTTTATCCTCTTAGCATATGCCTTGATTAAGGGCTATTTCAATACTCCATGGTAGTTTTTGACAACTTACCTCATATAGCTTACCTCTTTGAGCCACTCTAGATACTAGGTACACTTTTATGACAACTTACTTAGACATATTTAGGCCCATTAAGAACACTTACCCCATCTAAGTGCACCGAGTTCGCTTAGGCTTGCCCCAACACCCTTAAATCATTCGCATGGCTCACGTAGCTTGCATGACTTATGTAGCTTGCATGATTTTCTTTATGAATATGTGTTGTGTACTTATATTTATTTATTTATTCATCTTCTTATTTACCTTTTTATAGTCATTGTTTATTTTTGTTATTATTAATTTTATTATTATCATCATTAGAATTGTTTTTATTATTATTGTTTTATTATCATCATCATCATCATCATCATTCTTATTCTTATTATTATTAAAATTGTATCAATTAATATTTTGCTATACTTGCATGTGACTAATCTTTCCTGATTTTTTTTTTTTTTTAATTTGCATGCTTTTAGATTTTTATTTATTTATTTATTCTTCTTGCATGTTTCCTCCTCATTTTATTTGATTCTATCTTTTTTTGTATGGGGATTTGGTGACTTTGAAAGCTAAAGCATGGGCTGCATTGTGGGAAGATATGGGAATACTAGAGAATATTAATGTTGCTACCCACATACCTTAGGGATTGAGTGGAATTTTTAAAATGTGAGAAAACTTAAACTAAAAGCAAAAGAAGATGAAAAGAGGGCTAGCATCATGGGAACTCAGGTTGCACCATGCGAAGTCGGGTTGTTGCATGGGAAAGTGAGGATTCTGACTTGAAGGAAGTGAGATGAAGAAGACGGTTGAAGAGAGTTTTAAGGGGGGGTTTTGAAGCAGATGAGGGATGAAAAGAAAATGAGGGCTTGGGAAAGAGGATGATAGGTACAGTAGTTCTCCATGGGGACTACCATGAGAAGAGTATATGTAGGTTTTTTTTTTTTTTTTTTGAAAGACGGATCCAACCAACTGCATACAAGGTTCATTTTTTTTTTGTTCATTCATGAGGGTTCACAATCAGGTATTCCATGGAGGTAACAACGCATGATTTCCCCAAAAGCTCCAATCACAACAACACCATTTGAGATAGACACACACGCTGCAACACGCATGGTAAAAGAGTTCTCTAAGTTGTATTTTATTTTATTAAGTAACAACAGCACTGACTGAAAAAGGAGAGCATCAAATTTCTTAACAAGAATCACCATCAAGTTGTGAGAGAAAACCACCAAATTGGTCCTTAAAGAATGACACACATCATGAAAAATTGAATCTCAATAATGGAATACACCTAGGGGGGTGAATAGGTGTTTTGACCAATTAAAAAAAAATCTCAATTCAAATTATCAAACCTTGAAACTTTTTAAATATTTTTCTTCTCTTTACACTTTCTTAAAAACACAAATTATAAAATCACATGCTTATATGAATGCAACAACACTCCCCAACAATATTAAAATGCAATTCACATGCACATGATCCAACACTCCCAAACTTAAATCAACTTAAACTAAATTCAAATAAATGTAAGATCAATATACCTCAAAATGTCAATGATCAACAATCAGAAACAACTTCAAAGATGATTCATAGCCATTTCTCTTCATCAATCAATCAAGTAGTAGACAATCAAAATTCTAATAAATTGTTGAAACTAAACAAGTTGATGCTAAGAAGAGAGAGACAATGTGATATCATAAATTCACGTGAAAAATCTCCAAAGATATAAAAAAAACCACGGGCCTACCACCGATTGAAAAACTCCAATATGAAGAATAAAAACTAAGTATAAGGTTTTTTTTACCTAGCTTGAGCCAACCAATCTTTCCCAAACCACTTGACTAGTACTTTCACTTTCAGCTTCTCACCTTCATCTTCCGGAGCACACTTGGAGTCTGCACCAAGCTCAATCTCGACCTCTTCTTGAATCCTCACAAGAAGAAAATGAGTTTTTGCACAAAACCAAGAGAATGAGAGATGAATGTTTCAAAAATTAACCCATGTTCATTTTTAGTAAATCCATTTTAAGAAAAATTTCTTGGAAAACTTGTGGGATTTTCTTAAGAGGCAAACACACTCAAAATGGAAAGGAAGGAAAAGCTCTCACACGATTGCAGCTCTCTCTACTTCCAGAAAAGGAAGAAAGTTTGATTTTAAATGACAATGAAGCCCTTAATCCAAAGGCTCGAAATTGATAATAGAATCATATTAGTTGGATCGATATGCCCCTGCACCTGGATCGATCCAGAAATAAGGGAATAAAATTTTTGTACCAAAAACTATTTCTCCCAGCTTTCTTAACTCATTTAAAGATGAAACACAGGGTTGATTCACATTCAATCACCACACACTCAGCTACATACCTCGGCCTCTTAGCAAAGTCTTAATCTTCAAAGTCAAGTAGTTCGAAAAATGATTGGTAAACTGAGTTAGGAAACACTTAAGAATTTTGTCCGAAATTACCAACCTCACACATCAGATTTGTGCAGAACCAGATTTCCTCTTAAAGATTGAGAACGTGGTTTTGGAAGAGAAACATCATCACTAGAATTTTCCAAGTAGAGATTAACACCAATTTTTTTTCGAATGAAGGTTGAAGAGATCATGTCACGCCCCAAAACCACTCTAAGGCCATGAAGGTCATTTCACACCTCAAACCAAAAGGCTCAAAGTGGAAACAACACAATATTCATCTTGTAACTAGAAATTACCAATTACCAATTTCCTGTTTAGAGTAGTAAAATAAATAAATCCCCAATTCTCAACTTTGAAAACTAACACATCAACAAAAGTGTTACTGTCCAAATAACTTCAAACTCAAATAATTCAAATGGGAATTAAAATTTAACATCTAAACAATGTCCAAAATAAAGTTTGAACCAAAATCCTAACAAAGAAAAATTCCCCAACCTAGCCATCACTTCTCGCCCGAATTGAGAGTACCTAAAAAAAAATTATCAATGAAGGGGCATGAACTTAAAGCTCAATAAGGAACATCAATATAATTTCATAGATTAAACATTTTTAATTATAATTACAAATAGGAGATATAACATATATTCATTTTCATAAAAAATTTTGAGTTAAACATATATATTCAAAACTTTTCAACAAAACTTTCTTATATCCATTTCAAAACAATTTCTCATCAAAACCAAATCAAATACATCCAAAATATTTTTACTCTGATTATCAAATAACAAATGGTGTTCAATTAGGTGGGACTTCACAAATGACTGACTAGTTTCAAATTTGTTCCATTTAAGGTGAACAAAACCAAAAGTCAACAATTATAACCCGTTAACTAAGGCTATATAATATTAACTATTATAACCCATTGATTGGAGTTAGATATATCAACAATTATAACCCGTTGACTAAGGTCATAGAAATCAAAGTCAAACACTTCATTTCATTAATTCAAACTTACAAAACAAAATATCATATCTTCATAATTTTTCATTTTTCATAAACAAATAAAATATTCAAACATATATTTCATGAAAAACATATATTTGATCCATGCATATAAATAAAAAAAATAGCAGATTTTTCTATAACCCTAAAAATCATATAAATGTGGGGGTTCATTAATTTTAGATTTTTCTATAACCAATGGATTGACAATATATTTGTTTAAACTTATGATTACATGTTTTATATCTTATAAATACTATTATAATTATTCTATATTAGTTTTTATTTATTAAATTTATCATAAATATGTTTTATAAATATCTTTAATATGTACTGACCATATTAAAAATTATGTATCATCATTATTCATTGAATTTTTGTTCACTCCATTTAATATATATATATATGAGAAGCTTATATCGAGTGAGGTTAAGTTTGGTCCTTGAGAGTGACCCTCAATATTGAATTTTTGTTCACTCTATTTAATCTATGTATATATTCTTTCTTTCTTTCTTTTTTTTCAATATGAGAAGCTTATAGGTCCAAATTGAGGTTGAGTTAAGTAAAGTCTAGTCCATGAGAGTGACCCTCAATATTTATAACCCCTTCGACTCAAGGCATATACTACTATTATTCCTTTTATGTTTTATTTATTTATATTTCTTCCTTTTAAATAAGTATACTTCTCTTTGTATTTATATTAATTTACTCTTATTCTATCATGTGAATCAATGATTACATTGTTGGTTTGTTGATTACAATAGCTTTGCTTTGTTGATTGGAATGGACATTAAGGGCCACTCATTTGCTTTGTTAGATCTAATCTTTACATGCATGATTTGTTTTGGCTTTATATTTTGTATTTTTGTTCTTCTCTGGTAAATACCTAATGCCCTGATCTTTCCCTGAGTTTGATACATAAAAATCATGTTTTTGTTTCCTTTAGATTCCACCTGTATCCAGTCCATTGACACTTATGAAATGGAGCCTGGTTTGACCGTATTTATTTTATTTTATTTTATTTGTACATGTTTTGTTTCTATTTTTTCCTCTCTTCTCTATTTATGTTTTGGCATGCTTGGGGGTGTTGAGTACCTCATTTGGGATGACCATCTGTTTAGGGTGCTTTTGAGAGAGTCCTATGCGAGCCACTTTGCATACAATTGGAGATTTTAGGATGCCTGTAAAATAATGTGAACCATTGTAATGGAGATGTATTTAGAAGGTGAAGAAGATGATGGTCATGGATATCGGTTGGTTCAATAGATTCAGTTGTGGAAGGCATCAGTAATGCACCATGGCCTTCGAGATTCAACATCATTTAGCTCCATTGGTACGTGTCTTCAGTTCCTCTCTTCATCGAGTTCCACTCGCCAAACAGGAGAAGAGCCTTGTGGTTCTTTTCATGGTCAAGGTCATTGGTGAATATAGTCATCTGAGTCAACCTGAATGAGGACACTTCAAGGAACAGCATGCTGCCATAATGCCTTGTGAACCTGCTCTAATTGTTGTGGATTCAACTCCACCTAAGTCAGAACCTAAACTGTGGCAACCGCAAGTGACAAACGACTTATAAAATTTGATAGTGATGAGTTCACCATTTCAAGGTCATCGTGGACACCGGAGAGGAAAGATTCTGTACAAAACTTGATTCCGGTTGAGAAATCGCTTGTTTCTATGAGATTCAATCATCGGAGAGCCATCAAATCCATTCCTGAAGCTAGGAAGGTACTAAGAATATCCAAGCCAAAGCGGCGCAACATGTTAGAGAGCATATGGGGAACTAGGTTTTTTTAGAGCATATTTTGGTGCATTCTTAGGCAAAATCTACCTTCTTATGTCAATCACCTTATGATGCAATGGAGAAATGCTTAATGGACCAACAGAATGCTTCATACTCTAGTTGTTAATCCTAGTCCGAACCTGCTTTTTAGTTGTGAAGGCAGGCAAGACTTCAACAATTGGCTACAGGTGCATTTAGGCCCGCTCTTCCTAACTACTCCACCATTCACTCTCCAATAAACTTCTTCTCAATCATCCCAAGCATACATGAACTATGCATGCATGTTCACCTCTCATACCCACTAATTCTCAGTCTTCACATTCACAAAATTCATACCATATCCACCACCTACGGCTCCACTCGCCATCAAACCCACCCCTCTAACTACTTCCTTCACTCATTCCACCACTCAAACACCACCCGACTTTAGTCCCAAAGCTGCCCATGTTCACCAACCACTCCTCATTTGCATCACCATCAACCCCCATCATCCCCCATCATCCTGTTACTGCCCACACAACCACCACAAACCCACCACATGGCCACCACACAACCTACACAACCCATATGGCCACCACACAACCACCATACAACCCACACAATCACCATGCAACCCACACAGCCCTCACGACCACCACAATGCCCACATAGTCACCACATGCACTTCCTAGAACTACAATGATGAAAGATTTGCAATGAGCTCAAATGATGTGACACTAACCATCTTCGATTCAATCGACCTAGCATCTTCATCATTCACTTGCACCTCCAGATCTAGGGTGCATGAGGATAGCGTAGTGAAATAAGCTTGAGTCCCTCCAGAATATGGCAATGCAGTTGGGTGCATTTGTGCTGATGGAACTGTCATTGTGGAAAGAGGTTGTAAAAGATGCACAACCCTTTCAAATGAAAATTATGCAAAAGTTTTTTTGGTAGTAGTTCAAACAAAATGATAGATGTCCAATTTGGAGCCTCATCAATAAGTTTGAAAATGGTTAATGCATATTCAAATGGCCACATGAAAGTCAATGAGCTCCTAGATTCATTGGAACTGCTAAGTTGGCTTTGCATGGGAATAGGGGCGATCAAATCTTTACCAATGCATGGCCACCTTCTAGTACAGCACCCCAAGCCATATGTCACCCTCTTAATTCATCTTTTGATATTAAAAAACTTTCATCTTTTAAAAATTTAATTTTTAAGCAATTTTATTCTCAAATAATTCTCACATAATTTTTAAAAATTTCATTCTCAAACAATTTTTCAAAATTCCAATTTTCAAAACTCTAATTTTCAAAACTCCAATTTTCAAATAATTTTCCAAATTTCCTATTTACAAATTTAATTTTTAAGAAATTCAATTCTCAAATATTTAAAAAAAAAAAATCCATTCTCAAACAATTTTTCAAAATTCCAATTTTCAAAACTTCCATTTTTGAACAATTTTCCAAAATTCCTATTTTTAAATTTAATTTTTAAGAAATTTAATTCTCAAATATTTTTTTTTTAAATTCCTTTCTCAAACAATTTTTCAAAATTTCAATTTTCAAAACTTCCATTTTCAAATAATTTTCCAAAATTCTCATTTTTCAAATTTTCAATTTTCAAAACTTCCATTTTCTAATAATTTTCCAAAATTCCCATTTCCAAATTTAATTTTCAAAACTTCCATTTTCAAACACTTTTTCAAAATTCCAATTTTCAAATTTAATTTTCAAAATTCTCATTTTCAAATAATTTTTCAAAATTTCAATTTTCAAAACTCCCATTTTCAAATATTTTTTTTTTAAAAAAAAAGGTTTTATTTTTTTAAATTTAATTTTTAAGATTTCAATTTTCAAATAATTTTCAAAACTTTAGTTTTCTTTCAAATAATTTTGATTACACTCCAGATTTCAAATATATTTTTTTAAAATTTTACCACTTTTCATCCTTCATGAAGGTTTTAAGTCACTAAAAATCTCGGTTTTTAAATAAACTTGCTACCTTTCTTTTCAGGTAAGCACTTTCACAAATTTTCTTTGATTTTAAAATAATTTTCCACTTTCCTTGATTTTTTAATAAGCATAAAGACAATTTTCATAATTCCAAAATAATGGAATTTATGGGATCAATTCATGCAAAATAAATTGGGCGTTGGTGGGGCCCAACATTCATAATATTTCTTTCAAAAATAATTCAAGTGAATTGCATGATTGATATTGTTTGATTTTGTGCGAAATGTTTTACACTTATTATTATGCACTAATCATGTTTCATTGATAGCACATCTTTACTTGCTGCTAAGGTACGATCCCACTTCCTTTTTACTTATTCTCATGCATGATTCATTTTATTATTTTGTATCCATTGATTTCCTTATCAATTGTCACACTTGCTTCACCTTATTTAGTAGAGACCCATTTTTTGGGACTTAGAGGAGTGTTATGGTCTTTTATTGTACGTTCCCAATAAGTAACATGACCCCCGAACCCTACTTTGATTTTCCACAGATTGTCTCTTCCAAATAAGGAGTCACACTTAAGGTTTTCTTTCTTATTTTGTTTTCCCTTAAAAATAAAACAAAAATAAGTGGGGATTCCAAGTCTTTTCTAAAAATCAAAATTTTCACCAAATAAATGAAAAGTGAGTCTCACCATTCGAGTGGGAACGCACGTGAAAAACGTGGGTCTATACACATAAAGTCATCTAATTAATTAATTAGCCCAATCTAAATACCTTGTTCACTATTCCTTATGCAACCTTGTTTAATTACGAAAATGTCTTTTTTGCACAAGAGTGAACCTAGAGCTAATCCAATCCTAATAAATTGTGTCAACATGATGTATGAGCTTAAAGTAAGGACCATTGGGACTCATAGGAGTATCGGCTCCCTCATAATCCAATTTGGAAATTGATTCGACATCTCACTACAAAGAATCAACTACATTCTAGTACTCTATGTAAATAACAACAAGATGAAACTTAGGTCTATGACCTATTATCCACTACATGCAAACTCCTCATGAATTTGTGATAGTAATCTAACAAGGTAGTGTTATCACCTATCAAGAATACCTCTCCAATATTTGAGTTAGAAATACTATTTATTATATGATCAATTAACATACTCTAACTCTAAGGAGCATATGTCAAATTTTACTTAAGGAATTACTAAATCACAAATTTCATAATCACATGTCTTTTTTATCACCCAATGGGACACATTGTCTCAAACCCATGAGATATCATGGTACATCTATTGAGAATACCTATTGCCACTAGCATCCATAATAGTAACTTAATCCATAGGGATAGATGACCACTTTAGGGTCTCATCCATAGGTTAAAGCTTCCTATTGATTTTAGTACAAACTCAATATCCTCTCAAGGTTGAGAACTCATATAGTATAGTTGTTTGGAAAAACATGACAACCGATAGTCTTACGTCATAATTTACCATAGTTCTTGTCTAGTGTGCATCTACACTAGTACATTCATCATAGGAAACCCATCCCGATGACCAAAACAAGTCATCTTGATGATCAAGACAAGTTATCCCTCCAATTGCAAGGTAGTGCACTACAATCTCTATTGGATTGCCTAAATGTATGAACTGATTGTGGATAACTTATCCACTTACAAGGAACCCACGACTTGTTTCATCTATACAACTCCTAATATACCCATGTCATGTATTGCACTACTTCATGGGAATTTTCCTAATATTTTTATAAGTTTTGATCAATTATCAATATTTTTTCTCTAAATTCTCATCCAATATTTTTTTGGTATTTTCAATATTTTAATCCTTGGTTATAGTTATTTTTATTTTTATTTTGCTTTTTAGTTAATTATGTAATAAATGTATAATTTTTGTAAAATTATACATTAGTTACAACCCAAAAAATATTAATTATATGTTATTTTACCATTATTTTGTATACTACGATCTTATTGTATTACATTAATGAGTTAAAAATATATATTATTGATGATGCTCAAACTGGTTAAACATTGTCATCCTCAAAATATTATTCAACCCTACTCAACTTAAATCATAGCATTGAGAAAAATAAATGATATATAAGCAATGCTATAATTTTGCTCAAGCAATATTTGAATTTCAATTGCACTCTTCAATACAACATTTCTACATTTAGGAGCAAAATTATTCAATTTGAAAACATTATTTATTTTCGGGAGTGGAATAACAATATTTAAGGAGTAGAATTTTGTTAAACTTTTGCCCATGCTATGATCAAATTTTGCTATCAATTGGAAATTAGGATTTTTTTTTTAGCTGAATTTCTATATTTGGAAGCGGAATAATACCATTTGGGAATAAAATTGTGCTGATATTCCACTGATATGTGTGAAATGGAATAATATATATGATCATATACATTCTCATTTTTCTAAATTGTGAATGACAAACTAAATAGTCAAATATTTTTAATTATATAGCCCCTTAAATAGTGAAAGCATCCCATGATTGTTTAGACCCCAAAATTGCCAAGCCCATTGCTTTTAGGAATTTGGATGAGCCCACGTGGAAGGAGCTTCAAGATGAGAATTAAAAAAAAAAAAAAAAAAAAAAAAAGGAAGGAAAACAAAAAAGGGAAGAAGGAATTTTGTTGAAGATTTTATTTTATTGTATTTTCTTTTATGAGGAATATATATATATATATATATATATATATATATATATATATATATATATAAAGGATTTTTGGGATAGAAAACTTGAAAGGATTCCAAGAAAGGTATTTATTTTTTATTTATTTAACTTTATTTTTGTATTGTAATAAATTTGAAAAGTGTGATGAATTGTATGGTTTAATGGCCTATATAATTTAAACCGTGATTTCTTATAATATAATTTTCCAAATCAGAATATTGTTATTTTATTTTATTGATAGATTTGTTTATTTGTTGTATATTTATATTAAGAAAGCTTTTTTTTTTTAATTAGGAGATTGCATGATTGATGTCATTGATAAAGATTAATGTGAATAAACTCAAAAATTTATCCTTTAAAGAAATTAATCATGTAAAAATATATATTCCACTTTCCCTTGTGTGTGTTTTTTTTTATTCCATATTAATTTGGGATGTAATATAGGGCATGTTTGGTTGGCATTTTCAAAATCTGTTTTTTGTTTTTGAGAACAAAAAATATAAAAAACACATTAGTAAGATAATGTTTTTTGTTCTCAAGTGTTCTCCATGTTATTTAAAGTTTGTTTCCAAAAAACAAAAAAAATGGTGTTCTATGCATTTTTACCACTATTTTGAAAAATTAAAATAAATAAATAAATAAATAAAAGAATGTTTTCCGTGTTTTCAATCAATGTTCTTTGTGTTCTATGTGTTCAGCATTATCCGATAATTTTTTTTAAATTTTTTTTATGATTTCCATTTCAATATTTTTGGATTTTTTGGGATATTTTTGGATGCATTTTAAACCTAAAACCTTCATAAATTTTAGGATTTCCTACAAACCAAACAAAATGTTAGAAATTTGAGGCTAATCCAAACTATGATAATCACCTTAGAGGGGGGGTGAATAGGGTGATGGTCTCTTTTCGCAAATATAAACTATGTGAATGAAGAGACAATTATATGCAAGTATATAATAAGCAATGTAAAGACAATTGCATATAAATTAAAAGAGTTAGGGAAGAGAGAATGCAAACACGAGAGTTTATAGTGGTTCGGCACTTCCTTGCCTACGTCCACTCTCCTCAACCTCCTAACCGAGTGAGGGTTCCACTATCTTGAAGCTTCAACCAAGCTTCCAATCTCTTTACAATTGGATTATGGTTCCAATTCACCCTCTTGGACTTTTGGCTCCAAGCACCCTTTACACTTCTCAAGAGTTATCCCACTCTTGAACAACCTCTCAAGTGATACCCCTCACTTGAGAAAATTCCTCTCAAAGATATACAAATAATGATCTCACAAAAATCCTAGCACAAGAACTTTAAGCTCAAATGATACAAGAGAAACTAGGATTGAATGGTGCACTAAAGATATGCAAGTTTTGGAATAATGGTGCACTCAAAAATACTCTTTCAAGGCTCAAATATAATCAAGAAATATTTGGGAAGGTTTAGCTTATGAAACAATGAAGTTTGGAGCTTTTTTATAGAAGAAAAAAGTCATACTAGCCGTTGAGGGTTCGACCGGTCGAGTTAGGGGTCGACCGGTTGACTAGCCGTTAGGAAAAGTGATCGTTGGCCCTCAACCGGACCTCAACCGGTTGAGGTTCAACCTTGACCGGGAAGAGGAAGCCACTGGGAGAGAGAGAAACTTTTTGGCTCCCTCAACCGGTCCTCGACCGGACGAGCACAACCGGTCGACCGGTTGAACCGGTTGAGCCATTCTTTTGGCTCAACACTCAACCTTTTTCAACTTAAAACCTTTTAACACAAGTTTGAAAATCATTTAATACAAGGTTTTAGTTGAAAACATGAAATCATCTAATTCTCAAGATATTTAAAACAATATTACTCTTGGATGGTTTTGGTGCATAAATAAATAATGAAATGCATGAAAGTCCTAGTGCACCAACAACCTTACAAAGATATCCTAAGAAGTTTTGGTCTTGAAAAACTCTTCTCTTTGAGGTTGTCTTTTTCTTCATGATTTCTCCTTGGCTTGATTTGTCTTTGGATTGCCACTTTGGAAGTTGTCTTGCCTAATCACACTTGAAATATGATCATTAGTTCTAAACCTTGTTTTGTTATCATCAAAATCAAATTAACCAAACCTTGGTTTCACACAAAACATAAACTATAACACAAAAGACCAATAATGCAAAAAATGAAAACTAAAAAATAAACTGAAACCCTAACCAAGTTGCAATAATCGCATATCTGGATTTTAGCTTCAGTGAGTAATGTTTTGATTTAGAAGAGAGAAATAGTTTAACCTTAATAAATAAAAATTTGGGTCTTGGAAGAGAAATAGAGAACAAGAGGAGATAGGAGATTGAGAAGAGAATACGGAGATAGAGGATTGAAAAATATTCAAGGAAAAGTTAATAAATTTCTACAAATAAATTAATTTAATTTACTTGAAGAAAATTTTTATTTTTTATATAATAATTAAATAAAATTTTAATTTTAATTTTAAATAAAATTATAAATATTTTTAAACAAAAAATTATCATAAATATATCATCATTAGTTATATTTTTTATATTATTAATTACATTTAAAGTATAAAAAATAGATCATGAGTTTCCAAGTATGATCATTGCTCATATCATAAATTTTATCTTCATAAAATCTAATCATTGATATTTACCGATTTTGATTCTAATAGTTTACCAATTATTGAAATCAAACATATTTAGACATGTTTACACAGTAATCCTTTATTTAAAAAAATTAAAACCAATGTAATTTTTTTTTAGAATTGAACATTTTTTTATGAAGTTTGAATGTGGAAATTATTTATATATTTACAATATCAAGATAATTGAAGAAAATACTTAACTTAAAAAAAAAAAAAAAAAAAAAAAAAAAAAAAAAAAAACCAACAACAACAACTTCTAAACAAGTTTTTTATTTTATTTATTCTTAAAAATTGTTTTTATTAACTTAATCAAACATGTTTTTTTTAGAACAAAAATTGGTTTTTAAAATTCAGTTCTCAAACACAATTTTGTTTCTAAAAACACAAAAAACCGTTCTTAAAAATTATTCTTAAAAACAATTTTAAAAAACACTTCCCATATAGACTCATCTTCTCTTTGCATCAATGGAATCCTTGGGTTCCTAAAATTGTATAAAATAATTTTGATGAGTCCTCTTTGAGAATAAATTGTTTGTTTTTTTGGAGAAACAAATTCATTTTAGTTAATATATTATATTTGTAAATGGTCCTTATCTTTATAAATATTTCACTTTAAAATAAATTTGTATAACATTATTAATAACCAAAATTATTTTTTTATTCAAATTAAGACATTTAAATTGTATTATGATATTCTAGGTAATTTTTTTTCTTGAATTAACATGTAAAAGAATGGTTTGTTTTGGATATAATACTTTCAATCGTCATATCTTGAATTAACCAAACTAGATTACAAAACAATGAGATTAAGATACAAAATCATGAGACCAATAATAAAAAGCAATAGGATTAAGATACAAAGGAACGAGAGTAAAGATATAAAGGAATAAGATTAAGTGATGATGTTCTAATTTCACATTTTGGAGCAAAATTATAAGTTTATAGAGTGGAATGACAAATTTGAGGGATGTTGTTTGAAATTTGGGGTGGTTTTTATTGATTTTGTGGAGGATTTTACTACTTTTAAGAGTAGAATTTGTGGTATTCCTTCTATAATTCCCTAAGTAGTTCATTTCTTCACTATCATGAACAAAAATTCAATTTTTCCTATAATATTAATATATTTTATTTTGCATTTGTAGGATATGATCTATCAAAAGAAATAAATATATTTTTTTTTCCAAATACACATTTTCTATAAAAAAAATTTAACATAATATTTTATTTCCCTATTTTGTTTTATCCTTATTTACATATTTAACTATTATGTTGAACTGTTTTTTTCATGGTGCATAAATTTTATACAAATAAATCTTATATAAATCCATTTTTACCTATATTAGTTGAGAATATTATGAATTACCTTAGTGATAATATTATGAAATATATATTTTAAAATTTGTTTTTTTAAGATAATTTTTTAGTCGCTTTTATATGAACACATTTTTTTTCATGTACTAATGTTATGAATATACACTTTTTAAATTTTTTTTTTAAAAATTAAATAAATAATATATTTTTGGGAAAAGTGGGGTTTGACTCATTAATTAAAAAAAGTGAGGAAAAAAACCCAAATTTTACAAATTTATTTATTTTAAAATCCGTGCATTTTTTATAAGTCAAATAATTATCTCTTAAAATGACCTTTTTACTTACTTGTCAGGATAGTAATATTAATTAACAATTTTTTTAGAATAGGAATTGATTTAAGATCAATAAAATAAGAAATTTTAAAAATTAAAAATACAATTAAAACTAAAAAACTTTAAAACTAAAATATAAAATAAAATATTAACTTTCACTTTGGTAAATCACATTAGTAGAAAATATAAATATTAGAAAGAGTTAGAAATACTACAAGAGTCTATATATATTTTTAAAAAATTTTTAAGTTCTTTTGTTTTAATTTTTAAATATTTTAATTTTAATTATATTTTTAATTTTAAAATTTTATTATTTTTATTGTTGATGTCAACTAACAAAATTTTTTATTTAATTTTATTAAAAAAGTGAGAAGATGAATGGATTTAAAATTTATATTATCGATAAGTTTTATTCAATTTCTATATTGTCGATAATGTTAATAAATTCTATATAATACTTTTTTTTTATAAAAAAAATTGTTTTCCTTAAGATCATTTTTATATAATTTTTTTTAAGAATAAATTTTTATAAGATTTTTTAAGTAAATTATTATAATGGAAAAGGATAAAAATGAAAAAAGAAAAAGAAATTTAAAAAAGGGAAAAGTAAAATATGTATAATCGGTGAGAGGAATTTTCCTCTTCAAATCATCTTAACTTTTTACAAATTAATAGGATCGCACCATGGAATCCAATAGTTGGGATCCTGTATTCGGTAGGTATTGGTACTATAGTTTTTCCCATCTTTAGACAACCCAATTTCTTTTTTTTCTTTTTAAAATTGTTTGTCAAGTAAAATTATGCTTAGAAAATACAAGGAGGGTTAGTATATGTCGTAGTAATTCTAGAAAGTGTTTCTTATTTTTTTAATAATTGAAACATAAAAAATTAATTGCTATAAACACCAAAAAAATGTTTTATAAAATCATTATTAAACAAATTCTTTTTGGAAGTAATTCTAGAAAGTATTTTTATCATTTTCAACAGTTGAATAATAAATATTTTCAAGTATTAAGAACATTAAAAGTGTTTCTTAAAATCATTATCAAACATATTCTTATTCTTTTTATCAATTTATTTGTTGGTTTTTTTTTCTTTCATACTTTTTCTTTGAATAATGTAAAATCAATGCCTAAATTATTGGATTATAATTTGTGCAAGTTCACACGTGTTTCATATTTTTCATCTAGTTTTTCATATTCTTTGTGCTCTTTTCTTAAATCAACATAATAACTTAAAGTTACTTAAGAGCTTAGTTTAAGTTATTAATTAAATTAAGTATATTTACTAAAATAATTTAATAATATGACTTAAAGTGAAAAAAATAACTTTAAGTAGTAATAAGTAAAAACAATTAACTTACTGTTCATATCTTTATTTTATCTTTTTACCTCCTATTTGTCATAATTACTTCTATAATATCTTTTATTACTCTATAACCTTTATTGTTACTCAATTTTTTTTACTCTAATTATAATTTATGAGAGTAAATATGTGAATTTAATGATTTAAAATATGTTTTAAGTTAATTTTATTAAATAACCTTAATAATTAAAGTAAAAATTAAATAATAAATTTTAAATTAACAACTTAAGTATAATTTAACTTAAAATCAACTTAAGTCATTAAGTAATAGTCTGTAATATTTTTTATAATAAAATATAATTTAATCTTAAAAAATGTCATGAACAATATTTTACTATTCCTAAGTATGAAAAAATGGTACAAAAATATTGACGCCTATTAAAAACAAATTGATAATATATATAATAGGTTATCTCAATTTAACTCGTAGTAAACTCATAAACAAATTCTATAAATTTTAAAATATAAACACTATTATTAATTAGATATTTAAAATATGAAATTTGCATTTGCTATCATTCATATATAATGTTTATTATTTGCTATTATAGTAAGACAATGTTTGTTTTTTGACTAAATAAAAAAAGTCAAAATATTCAATTTTTTCTATTTAATTAAAAATAATCTATGAATATCAATCAATATAACAAAATCAAACTAATTGATGATAAATTTATTTTAATTATATCAGTTGATATTAATATGTTATTTTTATTTAAATAAAAAAATCAAATATTTTAACTTTTCCAAGTCAACCAAAAAAACCAACACCACCTTAAGGTTTTTTTTTTGGAATTTCGGAACACCTTCAAGAGTTGGTGGGTTGCCCAAGAGTGAAGACGGTAAGCAAAGAAGGGCCTACAACCAAAGGCAAATTAAGTAATGGTGGACAGTTGACTATAAGCTGCATTCGGCCAAACAAGGCCTTAAAAAGTAGGACCCACAAGCCCCCGAAACAGGCTAACCATTTGTCCACGCGTCACGGAAACAGTTGCATTTCTCGGCCTCTTCAGTACAACCTGGACTCCTACTCAGCAATCAAGCAGTAATCACCTGCAGTCGATACCAGCAACTTCATCAGTGCCTCAGGAGAAAGCACTGGCCCCGCCCCCTCAGAAATCAAACAGGTGAGAGAAAGACGCTTCAAAAAAGCAATAGGAGTATGACACGTGTACATATATTAAGGATTGTGCAACACCGCCAACACGTCTGATAATAACATGATATAAACGACGGTTTTGATTCCATGATTCCATCTCCCTGTCTCTTCCTCTCCCTCGCTCCCTCAGTCCCTCCTCATGCTTCCCTTTTTACAAATTTACTGGCTTTCACTACAAAGCTCTTGTGGCAATTGGTGTACTATTTTTCTCATTCTCTTTCCATTTTCTTGATGCACGAGAAAACTCTCCAAACGAGACGCTTGAATCCTACCCAGAATCATCTTAACTCTGTTTTCCATTTCGAAGAAGCTTTATAACGCTCTGTTTCTTCCTTTAGGAGTCTCATACCCCTCTTCACCTCCCCACCTCGCTTTTGGTCTCGCGCTCTCTCCGCATTCCCTTGAACATACAGAGTTCGTCTGCATTCTCCTAGAATTTGTACGTCAATGCCTTTCCTTTTGATGTTAATGATTTATCTCGGTTGTTTATGATTTTTTATATGGTCTGTTTGGTTGCTGAGAAATTGCGGGGAATAGAAATGAGCGTTAGGAGTAAAGGAGTTCAGACGCTAAAACCCCAAGTGTTTCTGTACCAACTTTTCATTTTTACATTTTTAATGTTTTCTCGGCGTTCAAACGGAGTGATACGTTATTTTAATCTGTCAAAGATACGATAACAGGGATGGAGCGTTTGGGAACTGCTTGGATTGAAATAATTTTGTATCATCATGGGTTGTGACTTTCAAGCTCCTCTGTTTTAATGGAAGAAACTATTAGGGTAAGGATAAAAATTAGGAAGAATCTGAATTCTCTTATTTAATTTTCCGTAAAGGAAAGTATTATGAAAAAAGGGAATGGAATTTTATATGCGTTCGGGTAGAGATTTTTGAGGTTCAACATTCTTTTATTTCCATCCTTGTTTTTCTTTTTTCCTCGGCCTTCCTGTGATCCAAGTTTTTTAGAAAATATAGGGCCTGTTTGGTAAGGTTATTGCTTTCTAACTTAAAAAACACCTTTGACAAAATTTTGATAGAGAAAATTTTTATGGATATTGTTATGAAAAAAAGGTTATTTTTTAGAACAATTCTGAAGTGTTTCAATTGTTTCTTAGAGTTTTCTGAGCAATAATTACAAAGATGGAGAATGCTTTGCAAACGTTTGCATTGCATATAAGTATAAACAATTGAAAAGCCTAGAGAATGTTATTGGCATTTGAGTTCCCAAATGGAATTTTTATCTAAACATTTGAAAACTATATTTAAGCATTGATATCAAAAACTATTTCTCGAGAACTATTTTTGAAAGCGTTCCCAAACAGGCCTAGAGTCTCTAGTCAATTTAGCAAATATTTTTTTGAGATTCTTTGGAGGGTAGATTTTGTTTTTAGTCCCAGCTAATGAAGATTCAATGTTTTATGTTCGTTTCTTATCCTGCATTTTCTAGAGTCCAACCAGACCATAATGTTCTTGGGTTCTTTGTTGTGGGAGATGAACATTTATAGAAATAATTGTATTTGTTCCTCAGTTTTGTTATATGTATACTAAAATTGGTTACTTATTGGATTCTATAACTGAGTGTTGGACACTAATTCAGGTTAACTGTTTTAAGGTACAAAAAATTATTTTTAATATTCCTCCGCCCTCCATTCATTTCCTTATAAAATCAGGGTTAATGGAATTTTCTTTTTTTTTTTTTTCTTATTGGAAGAAGGCAAAGGAAAATTTTAATTTCATGTTGTTTCCAACAAATGGAAGCCCATATGGACTAAGTTAAATGATTTGTACCAGACTTAGTTGATTGGGGAGCATTTCTTTTATTAGTTCTAAATGATGAAAATCTTGGATTTAAATGAAAAATATAGGCCTTTTTTGACAACTATTTTTTAAAACAATTTTTTGTTCCCTAGAACAAAAAAATAGAAAAACACATTGAGTAACTAGAAAACAAAAAACAATTGTTTCTTCTTAAAAACAGAAAACATGGTGTTTTTAGAGAATATCTTTTAATCGCTTTCAATTGTTTTCACTTGTTTTCTAAGAGTTGTTTTAAAAAATAATCATATTAATATGGAGAATAATTAAAAATAAAACATTACAAATAACAATTATTTTTAAAACATAAAAAATAGGTTAAAAACATATTAGGTTCCCAAACAAGCTTTTGTTCTATAAAATATTAGAGTATACTTTTTAAAAATTATTCTCAAAAATCATTTTTTAGAGCTGTTTTCAAAAACACTTCCCAAACAGAACCATAATTTCTTATTTTACTGTACACTGCTCTAGCATAAAGAAACTACACATTTGGTGTTAAGAAGTTGCAAGAGCTATGATTTAGTAGTGGTAGTAGTAACATAAAGATGGTGGCGGCAAGGGTGGTGAAGAGTTGGAGTTGAAATGTTGATGGTATGGTAGTGCTGTTAATATCAGTTTTATTTAATAAAAAGTTGCCCTGGATCAAATCTCTATTAGTATCATATCCAAGTAATGTCTCCTTCTATACCCCTATATTTGCTTGTTTAGAGAGAGAAAAATAAACAATTGAACTCATTGTTTGCTTTTAGTTCATACATGTATGCATACATATTTTTTTATCTATTTATTTTTTATTATGTATGTATCTATTTTTATTCCCCAATCAGGCCCATACATGCATCTAAAGTGATTTGAATATTTACTTCAATGGTAGTATCATTCCATACCATTATGGAAGAATGCTCGGGTAATGCAGGTGCTTTCTTAAGGACAAAAAAATTGATCCAATTTCATTTGGTATTTTGGCTCTAGTTTTGACTCTCCATGTTGAGAACCAAATCCTCTTTTCAAATGATTCGCTGTCTATCTAGTCCCTCAACTCATCAAACTTATAAAGTCTTTTAAGATTAGCTAGTCAAAGGTTGGGAAGAGAGGCCAAGCAGTGAGGAATGAACCTATGGTATCTATTAACAAGAGGACAACAATGATGGTTTGGTTCCATTGTCCCATGTAGAGACTTTTTATTATAGTACAATTGGTTTTTGGTAGTTTACTTGTTTAAATTTTTTATTCTAAGTAGCGGTTGACCTTTCGTCAATTTTTTTTCTTAGTCTTTTTATTATATTTAAAAAGTTCATTTCCTTTTGGCTCATAAATAATATTCCTTTCCTAGAATCTTTCCCAATTCTTGCCAGGAAAGATAGGAAATTAGTAAAGTTTTTGCATTAAGGAAAATAGTATAAGAGTTTATATATATGCCTATGTAGTCTTTCAAATTTCTTACATTAAGGAAAAGAGTATAAGTGTCCATGTAGTCTTTCCTATTCTTTTGGTTCATAAAAAATATTTCTTTCCTAGAATATTTTCCTATTCTTGCAATGAAAGATGGGAAATTAGGAAAGTTCTTGCATTAAGGAAAATAGTATGAGGTCTATATATACCTATACAGTCTTTCAAAGTGCAGAATCATTATTTAATTAAAAAATTTTCAGCATCTATTATAATTCTTTTGATGGTGTGATTTCTTTCTTTTTAAGTGTAAATGCTTAGGAAACCCTAGGTGTGATTGCCAAGAATCTATCATTTCTTTTCTTTCTTTTTCTTTGTTCTTTGATTTTTCACATCTTTAACATTATAAAATAAAGAAAAAACTTCTATACTGCTGAAAATTTAGAGGTACTGCATTACTAAGAGCCTAGAAGAGATGGAAGAGTTGATTGTGGTGAAGTCTATGGAATGAGGATTTTTTCAGAAAAGTTGAAATTGTTGTAATCATGTGGGCTTGTTATGGAAAAGAGGAGTGCGAAAATGGCATTCATGAATTCATAGGTTTGTATATCCTTCTCCTGAATTAGGTTTTGTTTCAATGTGAGACATTGGGTCAACTAACTAGAAGAGAAGCCTTATTGCTTGAAACTTTTGTTGGGAATTTGTAGTGACCTTTGTTTATTTGCTTGTTTTAAGGTTGATTTATGCTCGCAGTTATACGTGTTGTGCTGGAAATATTTGATTGTAATTGTTCTTGGTTTATTTTGGAGAATAACCCATCCTTCTTGTACCCCTTATTTCCTTTATATTCAATTACACCTGAGAGAGTATTGTTGCTCTAAGCCTTCCTATAAGGGGGTGATAGGGTGAAGAAAGAAAATGCTTATCAAATTTATTTGATTTGGAGATGGCTTGAACATTGCAATTGAGGATTATTTGTGGCAAGGACCTTGATATTTTTATTAGTTCTTTATAGGAGAAAACAATAGGCAACATTCTATGTTTAAATAGGATTTGCTGCAGGCCATAGTTTTTTGTCTTTCTATTCTAAGCCTTTCTATAAGATGGTTTAAGGCAAGGCTTTGCGAATTAGCCTTGAGGCTATAAACCCTAGTTAGGGTAATTGAAGAATAAGCCTCACCTTGTCGAGGCTTACAACCTTGAGGTTATTGCTTTGCTTCCGTTGAGGCTTAAGCCTTAAATGTTTAAAGGGTTTTAATGGGTTTGGGGCCATTATGGAATTTTGTCTTAAACCTCCATATTGAGTGACTTTTGATGGGTTCTATGCTTTTGTGGGTATTTGGTATAGATTTTATAAGTTAATTTAGTTCCAATTTTAACTTTTGTACAAAATAGAGGCTTTGTTGACTTTTAATTAATGCTTTAGATGAATGTGAAAAACAGTGATTCAGAGGAATAAATAGGAGAACTGTTGGCTACTCTAGTGGCTGAACTCATCTATATTATTATTGTTTTATTGGTAGTAAGGAAAAATATCACTACAATTCATAGAATAAGAAGAGGAATGACAAACATTAAAACTAATAGAGAGGATTATACAATAATTAAATATGATTACAATTCCTTGAAGGATCTTTTAAGTGATAGTGATAATAGTGCTAAAGATGATTTGATGAAGCTATGAGATTGTTAAATTTTAAAAGAGATAAAAAGGAACTAAATTAGAAATTATTGACAATGAAAAACTATTGATTTTGTTGTTATGAATTATATGGTTTTCTTATTGTTTAATCTTTGTGTGATTTATTATTATATTTCATATTTTTTGATAATTATTTCTTATTTCTTATTTATGTATTTACTTAATCAAGTTATGTAAAATGCCTCAAGACAATCTTTAGTCTTTTAAAACATTTGTGGTGATTGGTTGGAGGGAAAAAAAAAAAAAAAATAGAAAAGGAAATTGAGAATTGTTGAGAATGGAGGGAACGGGGTGAGGGGTGGTGTTTGGGTTCAGGGCAATGTGGGTGTTGTAAATTATTCCTTGCAAAAGAAGCCTTTTGCTTTGCTCTTTGTTTCCCTAATTAATTTACAATATCATTAGCTAAACCTGGGAATCAAGAGAAAGACAACCTAATATACTAGCTACATCCAACATTTTGGAAAGCTACTTGTTGCACATCTATGAACCAGTTTTGGTCTTAGACACCCAAGCAGTCATGATGGAAAAATACTCATTCACCCATGAATTATGTAAGATTAAAGTCTTGAGTTGCAACAAGTTCTAAAAAAGAGCTAAAATCTTTTCCTAATGACTAAATCCTCTATGAACAGTTTTGATAAGGCTTTCAATATTGTACAATGATGATCCTTATTCACACATGCAATTTCCAGTTGAGTTAAATTAGTGCGCTTATCAAAATTGAACTTAATTAAACTTAGTAGAGGTGGACTCTATGTTGTAAGTAGCTCAATGCCTAACCTCTTTGACTTTTAAACCATGTTCAAAACAAGCTATTGAGAGCTTAAAGGAATATTCTTCAAACCTGTAAAGGTAGATGCCCAGAGAGAGGAATAGAAATGTATCAAATCCCAAATAAGCTCTTAGTCCTTCATTTATCCTAAAAAATCATGACATTCCTCTCTTTCCAAAATATGCATAAGAAAATCCTCAAACCCCTTAAATGAGATCAATAATCCATATCTTAGTCACACTTTTAGGTAAACATGATCTATTTCATCTAGATTAAATAGCCTAGTGTCATGAACTTAGGTGTTTCTTCAGCATATGTGTAACTCTTGGACAACTCAAGACACTTGAAGTTGCTAAGTTAGCCATTCTCAAGCTTAACTTGCTATTTTAAGTAGTGCTATGTGACATAGAAGTTAGGGATGAACAAAGGAAGCAATACGTAGAGAGTTTGGAAGAATGGAAGCTTATATTTCACAAAAAATGCTTTACAATACTTGGAAGCACTCAAGTTCTTGGTGCCTTACCCAAATAAGACCTTTTATTTATAGACCTAATGAGAACCCTTCAAAACCGTTATGGTTCCCTAAAATTCTAGACGTGACTATAAGCTATGTACAAGCTACTTATAGGAGCTTATAAGAACTCTCTAGAATACTCCACACAACACCATAGACTTTTATCTATAATGGGGATGTGTAGATGCCTTTGGATCATTTTGGAAGCTTATTGCACTAACATAGGCTTACTTGAGACCATTTTGTGCAAGGTGTAACACTCTCCCTCACCAATGTTGCAGATGTCCTCATCGTTCTTTCTACCCTCATTTTTCAATTTGCTCTTGGAATTTCCACTACACTTTAGCATGCTCCTGGCTAGCCTCATTCTTTATTAATCCCTTCAATTTGACTAAGTATACTATTGCAAGTGGTATCCCTCATCACCTAATGACTTGGTAAGTCATGATATACTTTGCTTCTTTGTCATATGAGTATACTACAATTGTAGGTACCCTTTATGATACCTTGTGGCATGACTCTTTGATACTTTGTAGCTTGGATCGTCCTTGTCTTCATAACAAGGCTTAGCTTTCATGGAAAAGAGATTAGATTTTTAACGTTAGAGGTAGCTTATCCTAATTGCTCACTTTGTTGACCCTCCTATGTATAGGGCAAGAGCCTTCATTTCTCCTCATGAGTCCTTTATGCACAGACCTTAAGGGCTTGAATTGTTGAGAAAGTAACTTGATATCCACTAGGTCTCTAACCTAGTACTCAGTGTGTTGTCTTTTCTTGTTAACCCACTTCTTCATTATCTTAGTAGCTTTTACTAAATATGAGATGGTTATGTCAGCTTGCTCTTACCATTCCATAGCAAATTTGAAAGCCATTAGACTCTTTCCTGTGTAGCCAACTCGAACAAGCTCTTGTTGGTTGCCTCACTCCTTTGTATATTGTAAGAGAATTAGGCCATATCCAACAACTTAGCTCAATCTCTTTGGTTAGCACTCACAAAGTGCCATAAGTATAACCCAATAAGGCATTCATTTTTTCAATCTACCCCTATGGCTAAGGATGAAAACTCATAAAGAAATGAAGCTTTGACCCTCCTCATTTTGAAGAGCTCTTTTTAGAACTTTCTAGTGAAACGGGATCATGATCATTGATAATGTATTTAGGCAACCCCTAAAACTTAACCATATGTTTTAGAAATAGCCTCTTTGTCTCCTTCATGGTGCAGTTTATAAGGGTTGCTATGAAATTAACATGCTTAGAGAATTGCTCATCACCACAATGATGAAATGGTAGCTTTCTGACTTAACTAATCCAATGAGGAAGTCCATGATGATGTTCTTCCCATGGCATGTCAGTTGTGGGTAGCGACTTTAGTAGGCCTCAAGGGAAGTGTTGCTCCACCTTGTCTTATTGGCACACAAGACAAGTCTTGACATAGGCCTTAACCTTGTCTCGCATCCAACGCTGATACTAGTAATGCCTTTGTGTGTTGTTGCCCAAGGTGCTCAACCTATTTTTAGTGTCATCTTTGATGATATTTCTCCTTAGGTTGCTCCACTGAGCATGTAAACCCGTTTTCCTTTAGTATAAAGTCGGTCATCCTCTTACCGAAACCACTTAGTCTTGCCCTTATGTGCTAAAAATAAGATTCTTAGCTAAAGGATCATATTGTAGCCCATCTTTTAGAAGATTCACTTATTCTATGTGGGGTTGATTGTCATGGATGCTAGATCCCTCTTGTTGCTTAGGGCGACCACATGATTAGCACTTCCTAGCACGTACTCCAATGTTTAGTGAAACTTTGTCTCGACAAGAAGTCTTGCCACTTTGTTTATTTAGAACTTGCTTCTTTTGAGTCTGGAAGTAGCTAGTAACAACATTGTCAATCTTCGCTAGAAAATGGGACCTCAACAGGTAATGGCTCTAGTTGCGCAAGCAATGAACTATAACCCTCATATCCTTTTCTTACATCATAGAATGACTTTCTAAGTCATTAGGCATATGACTCTCAAATGCTATTGATTGCCTATCTTGCATTAGTATTTCTCCAATTGCAAAGTCGTAGGCATTCATGTGTACCTCAAATACCTTGTTGTCATCGGATAGTGCAAATACTAGTTCTTCCATCACAAACTGCTCCAAATCTTCAAAGGCTTGTTAGCACTTATCGTCCCAATCCCATGCCTTATTTTTATTTAGTAGATCAATGAGTGGAGTTGCCCTTGCTTAGTAGCCTTTGGTGAACTGTTAGTGATAATATACTATGCCAAGTAAAGATCTTAGCTTAGGTACCTTCATAGGACGATTCCACTCTTGGATGGCCTTTACTTTGTCTTCATCCATCATTAGCTTGCCATCCTTTGTATGATGCCTCAAGAAGTTGACCTTTTCCTTAGTAGCCTTTTTGGTTAGTGATTGTTCTATCTAAGTACTTCAAAGACCCTCCTTAGGTGCTCCACATTTTCCTTTAGGTTGTCACTGTAGATAACCATGTAGTCTAAGTACACTACCACAAATTTATCCAAGTATGGGTGGAAGATCTTGTTCATCAATGTGCAGAAGATAGCTAGTGCATTGGTGACTCCAAAGGGCATCATTAGAACCTTGTAATAATTGTACTTGGTCACACATGTAGTCTTTGGCACGTCCCCCTTTGTGATCTGATTTGGTAGTAGTTTGGCCTCAATCTAGCTTTGTGAAGTACCTTACTCTACCAAGTTGATCAAATAGGTTGGCAAGGAGCAGAATGGGATATTTGTTCTTTAATGTTACCTTGTTAAGTACTTGGTAATCTATGCAAATTTGGTGGGATCTATTGTGCTGCTTTTTTTTTATAAGACTTGTGCATCGTAGGGAGCTTAAGATCGTTGGATTAATCCCCCATCAAACAACTCCTCAAGTTGTTTCCTTAGTTCTTTCAACTTAGGTCGTGCCATCTTATAGGTCCCTATGGCAAGGGGCTAAGCTCCCGACTCTAACCCAATCTTGTGATCTTCTCTCTCCTTAGTGGGAGTTTCTTAGGAAGCTTTGGTGGCATCACACCCTTAAACTTTCCAAGAACTCCTTTGATTGCCTTAAACATGGATCCCTCATGGTATCCTCTTTTTCCTCCCTTAGTGTAACTAAGCAGGTTGCTTGCTTCTTCTTTAACCCTTTGTTTACATGTATAACTAATAGTAAAGTGGTCTTGAGGCATACCTTGGGTGATTGTAGTGATTGCGCATGACTTCTCCTTGTTTAAGTTATTCATCGATCACAAAAAAGGTAATGACACTGCCTTGACCTCCCTTGGGAAATCCATTGCAAGCATCATCTTAAAGTTGTTCATTGGTGCTATCGTAAAGTCAACCTTTCCTTCCCATGTTCTTGTGCATGGAGTTACCCTATATTCTACACCTTGTCAGTAGAGTTCATTACCTTAAGCCATCTTCCTCCCCCTTCCTTCGATCTTCAAGCTCTAGTCTCTTTTTGTCCTCCAAAGAGATGAAGTTGTGTGTGACACTTGTTTCTATTATGGGCTTGGTGGGCTTCCCATCCACATGGGCTTCTATATACATAAATCTTTTTTTTTATTTTTTTTTATTTTTATGCATCATAGGCGTTGATTAGACTTAAGGGCATTTAGGAGTTGCATCAACCATGCTTGTTTTTCGTGCTCCTTTTTCCTTCTCATCGATCATGGCATTGAGGGCCTTCTTCTTAGTATAGCTTTGCTATTAGTGTTGTTCATCATGTAGGAAGTAGTTTGTCTTGGGCGTGAGTTCATTACTTTTATCCTTACTCTTGCCTTTTTTGCCACTTAGAGTTTTACTTGATCCTTCTTTAGCAACATTGTAGCTTTTCAACTCTTTTTCTGCCCCACCTTTTATATGGTTTTCCTTTGAGGGCTTTGACTTGGAGGACTTCAACATGATTAGATTTCCCAGTGAACGTAGTAGAGAAGGAAGATTGTCTAGTTCCATGATAAGGTTTTTGGAGGTGTTAGATGAGTTGGCTTTAAGAGATTTGCCTCTTAAGGGGGAGCCTTATATGTGGAGTGGAGGGTTGAATGGTCAATCCAGATCAAGACTGGATCGTTTTCTAATTTCGGAGGATTGGGAAAATCATTTTAGTGGGGTGTCTCAATGCACCCTCCCAAGGCCCGTGTCTGATCACTTCCCAATTCTGTTAGATGGGGGTGGGGTGAGGAGAGGTCCAATTCCATTTCGTTTTAAGAATATGTGGTTGAAGGAGGAGGGCTTTAAGGAGCTTCTTAAGGGCTGGTGGCAAGGTTTCAATTACAGTGGGTCTTATAGGCTTTAAAAATTAAGTTGAAGAATTGGAATAAGGAAGTTTTTGGTAAAGTGGGGGTGAACTTGAGGATGGCCTTGGACAAAGTGTCCTTTTGGGATGATTAGGAGCGACAGATAGCTTTAAACGAGTAGGAGTTAGAGGCTAGAAAGGAGGCCAGGGAGGACTTTAAGAAATGGGCACTTATGGAGGAAATCTCGTGGAGGCAGAAATCAAGAGAAACATGGTTGAAGGAAGGCGATAAGAACACGAGATTCTTTCATAAGATGACAAATTCTAATAGAAGGAGGAATTGTTTGAAAAAGATTAAAGTTAATGGTAACTAGCTTTCAGAAGATCAAGAAATTCAAAGGGGTGTGGTGAGGGCCTATTAGGATCTGTTATTGGATCCTGGTGGCTGGCACCCTAGTATGAATATCATGGAGTTTGATAGAATTGGGAGTGAGGAGGCTGCCAGGCTGGAGGAGATGTTCTCTGTGGAAGAGGTGTTTCTGGCCCTCTCAGAGTTGAATGGGGACAAAGCTCCTGGTACGGATGGTTTCCCCATTGCTTTCTGGCAGTTTTGTTGGGATTTTGTCAAAGATGATCTAATGGGCTTTTTCAAGGATTTTTTTGAGAGGGGTAAATTTGTTAGAAGTCCGAACTCCACGTTCCTGGTTTTAGTCCCTAAGAAAGGCGGGGCTGATGATTTATGTGATTATAGACCCATCAGCTTGGTGGGAGGCCTGTACAAACTTCTCGCCAAGGTCCTAGCTAATAGGTTGAAGAAGGTAGTGAGTAAGGTGGTGTCTCCTACCCAAAATGCCTTTGTTGAAGGAAGACAAATCCTTGATGCTGCGTTAGTTGCTAACGAGGCCATAGACTTGCTGCTGAAAGGGGATGAAGCTGGTGTGTTATGCAAATTGGACCTAGAGAAGGCTTACGATCATATTAACTGAGATTTCCTGTCGAGAGTGATGCAAAAAATGGGTTTTGGGGAGAAATGGGCTGGTTGGATCAGGTGGTGCATCTCCACTGCTTCTTTTTCAGTTTTGATTAACGGATCGCCTGCGGGTTTTTTCCAGAGCACTCGAGGGTTAAGGTAAGGGGACCCCATTTCCCCTTACTTGTTTGTTTTAGGGATGGAGGCCTTAAGTTGCCTCATTAACAAAGCTGTTGGGGGGGTTTCTTGACCGACTGTAGGTTAAGGGGTAGGGGTGGCAGTGGGATTCAAGTGTCTCACCTGTTGTTTGCTGATGACACGTTGGTTTTTTGTGAGAATTCCTAAGAGCAAATGACTATTCTAAGCTGGCTTTTAATGTGGTTTGAAGCCATTTCTAGTTTGAGCATCAATTTGAACAAGAGTGAAATTATGCCAGTGGGAAGAGTAGAGAACGTGCAGGTTTTGGCTTCTGAACTGGGATGCAAAGTGGGTTCTCTCCCCACCACTTATTCGAGGCTCCCTCTAGGTGCTCCTCATAAGTCGGTGGCTGTGTGGGATGGTGTGGAAGAGACTTGCTCTGTGGAAGAGGCAGTTCATTTCCAAGGGGGGGAGAATCACTCTCATTCGGAGCACTTTGGTTAGCATGCCGATCTATCTTATGTCCTTACTGCGTATGCCTAGGGTTGTTAGATTGAGGCTTGAGAAAATCCAAAGGGATTTCCTTTGGGGTGGGGGTGCGTTGGAGAAGAGGCCCCATCTTGTAAAGTGGGATGTGGTTTGTTCTCATAAAAAGAAGGGCGGTTTGCGGATTAGAAATTTTTCTATTCTCAATAGGGCCCTGTTGTGTAAATGGAGTTGGTGCTTTGCGGTAGAAAGTGAGTCCTTTTGGAAGCTTATTATTAGTAGGAAGTATGGGGAAGAAGGTGGAGGGTGGATTTCTTGTGAGGTTAGGGAGGGCTATGGGGTGGGGTTTTGGAAGGAAATTAGAAAGGAAGGCTTTCTGATGTTTAAAAATGTTTCTTTCGCTGTAGGGGATGGTAGAAGAGTGAAATTTTGGAAGGACATTTGGTGCGGAAACATTCCCCTTTGTGAGGCTTTTCCTTCTTTGTTTGCCTTTGTGGTCTCTCAAGATGCATGGGTAGTGGATTGTTGGGACTCTATGGGGGATGTGGGGGGATGGTCTCCTTGTTTCTCTAGACCCTTTAATGATTGGGAGATGGAGGCGGTGGTGAGTCTCCTTTCGATCCTTTAAGGAAAGAGGCTTTTTGTTGGGCTGGAGGATAGAGTGTTGTGGAATGCTTCTAAGAATGGGATTTTCTTTGTAAAATCCCTTTACAATACTCTTGATTCTAGTGGTTCAGTCCCGTTTCCTTGGAGAATCATTTGGAGCCCTTGTGTGCCTACAAAGGTGGGTTTTTTTGCTTGGGAAGCTTCTTGGGGGAAGGTTCTAACCCAAGATCAACTCAAAAGGAGGGGCTGGATTTTAGCAAACAGGTGCTTCTTGTGTTGTGATGAAGAGGAGACAATAAATCACATCCTTATTCATTGTCCCAAGGCGAGGGTATTGTGGAATCTTGTGTTTTCGTTGTTTGGTGTTAATTGGGTCCTTCCGCTTACAGTTAGAGACACTCTCCTTGGTTGGTCCGCTTCCTTTGTGGACAAGAAGCGTGGAAAGACTTGGCGGGCAGCTCCTCTTTGTTTATTTTGGACGGTTTGGAAAGAAAGAAATAGGATAGTTTTTGACAATGAGACTTTATCGATCCAAAGATTGAAAAACTCCTTCGTTTGTAATCTTTTCTCTTGGTCTAAGTCTTGTTTAGATGGAGAACCCTGTTCCTTAATTAACTTTGTTGATTGGTTGGGTTCTAGTTGAGGGCTGGTGTGTGTTTGCTTTTTTGCGTTTTTTGTCTTGTGGTTTCTCGTGTATACTCCCTGTATGCTTCGGGATGCCTTCTTGCTCCCTTTTTCTAATAAATTTTCTGTGATTCATCTATAAAAAAAAAAGTTTCTCTTGTATTTGACCAAAACTTTGCTATTGTCATGGTTGTGGGAAGGCGTTGGACACTGTAGTGCCTTAACTCCTACTTAGCCTAGATTTGTAGGTTGTTCATGAAGTTAAATAACAAATCCTTCTTTATCATGTTGGGAAAATCAAGCGTATGTGTAGAGAATTCCTTGATGTACTCATAGATTGAAACTATGTGCTTACAAAGCTTCATATTTTTACTTACCAAGTAAGTCATTTCGATAGAATTGCCTCTTGATCTGTCGCTTAAAATCCTCCTATGTGTCTATAATGCAGGTGGCTTTCTTTACATTGGCAAATCTTCAACACCATTGTAGAGCAGCGGTATCAATGAGGTAGAGGGTGGCGGTACTTAACTTAGTAGACAACTCAAAATACTTGAGTTGCTAAGTTACCCTTCCTTGACCTTAGCTTGCTATGCTAAGAAACGCTATATGACACAAAAACTAGAAATGAATAAAAAAACCAATACTTGGAAGTTTGAAAGAATAGAATCTTGCAGTGTACAAGAATGCTTTACAAAACTTGAAAGCTTTTAAGTTTTTGGTGCCTTGGCCAAATGGGGCCTCTATTTATTGGCATTAGGGAAACTCTTAGACTCCTTATTGGTCCCCAAAATTCTAGAAGCTTCCATAGACAAGCTATGTACAAGTTACAAGAACTCTTTAAAATACTTGATATAACTCCATGGACTTTTATCTATTTGTGGAGATGTGTAGATGCCTCTAGATCATTCTGGAAGCTTTCTACACTTTTATAAGCTTAATTAGGACAATTTGGGCATGGTGGGTGTTGTTATAAGGCCTAAAAGTCATTGGGTAATCTAAAAAAGGTTGATCCATCGATTCTTAGCTTCTTAGGCACATATAGACTAAGGGCTTTGAATTAATTCCTCACTTGTGGAAAGTTATTGATATTGATTTTCTCATTAATCACTAATCATGAAAAAGCCTTGACCTTAGGTGGGATCTTTAAATTTCCTGATGAAAGTGTCTCGAAACAATGGGTTGAAATCAAGAAATCGCAGAAAAAAACCTAAGGAGGTCAATGATTAAACCTCATAACCAGGAATGAATTCGATAAGTGCACTATGATAAGAGATAAAATGACAAGTTCAAGCTCTTCCATTTCCAGATTGATAAGGTAATTTAGGTTCCAAGTCATAGAAGAAGAAGAGGAAACGGGAGTCTCTAACTCTTGCCACTTTGGAGAGATATGGGAATTGAGCATGCAAAGTGGCTGCTTGCCCCACCACAAGTCTTTCCACAGCCTTCCAATTTCATGACATATTTTTAAGCAGTGTCTATCTTCCCTTCACTGTACTAATGTCCCAGCCTGTTGCTTTACATTGTAACTGACACTTTAAAGACTAAAAAGAGAAGGACATGGTGAAAAAGCTTCCAGTTGCTTTTTGGTTGTAAGCTGAAGTTGAATGTGACAAAAGCAGTTAAGCTCCCAGAGGGAGCAGATTTGTGTGTCAGTTGGTTTTCAACTGATCTATTTTTGTATCATACACAAAACTATTTCTAGGATTTCAAGAATAATATCATCAACAGTTTTCTTTTCAACCTTTATCATGAGTCCAAATTCTTGTACTTGTTTTGGCATCAAGTCCATTTGCTGGGTGGCTGTGCTTTATGATCGATAGAACAAAAAAATGATTTTATTTCCTGGACATGTAAATTCCTACTTTCTTAAAACTATTTTGAGTAGTGCGCTTTTCTTACAAATTGAGCAATTTAGGTACTATTTGATGTGCCAGAGGATACAGAAGAAAGATAAGTAGCAGCCGAACTAGTCTCAAATTATTGCTTCGCTGCTGAATTAGTATCAAACCAAGGGTTCAGGTTTCCAGTAACTTATTGGAGTACAGATGGCTTCAAATCCAAAAATTTGCGAGGCCTTTAATGCAATGCAGGTTTTAGGCATTCCTGAAAGAGCAGTGAAACCAGCACTGAAGAAACTTCTGGACTTATATGATGGAAACTGGGAACTTATTGAAGCTGAAAATTATCGTGCTCTTGCTGATGCTATATTTGAGTATGAGGAAGCTAAGGTAGTTAACCATTTTATTCATTAATTGATTCAGTTGCTAACTCAATTGATTTTGTTAAGCTAACAACTTCCCTAAAAGTTTAAGCTATTAGGATTTGGGCCCACAATTTATATGCTAACACCCTCCCTTCCATGGAGAGACAAATCAGCCACAGCAGCAGTAGGAGAGTCTCAAAATTGGGATGTCTAGCTCTAGCATTGATACCATCTTAGGTACCAACTTTCCTAAGAGTTTAAGACGATATGTTCTAGGCACACAATATATGTCTAGCAAGCAACTCTCTTTGTATACTGTGTGGACACCTTAGGCCTCACTTGTGTATCTTTTTGGTCGCTTTAAATGAAAGCTGAAGTTATGATTTCAAATGGAAATCTTGATATTATTAGAGCTACAACTCGGGTGGGGTGGGTTGGGTTGGCGTCTAACCTGAGCTCCACCTGAATTACTAAACCCTGAACCCAAACCCAACCTCTAATCTAAGGTGCTTCACCCATGCCTAACCCATCCTTATTTTTCCAAGTTGAGGTTAAGTTTAGGTTTGATGTGGGTTAGGCAGGTGGTTTAGGTTATATTAGTCAAGTTTGGGTTGAATTGGTTGAACTTACTTGTACCGACTTTTTTAACTTTATGTTTTATATGTTTATACCAAAAAAAAAAAAAAAAAAATCCTTATTTATCTTCCTAGAAAAATAAAATAATATATAATATAATTAAATTTTACATTTTTTCTTTGAAAATTGTCTTAAAGCATATAAATTGAATATTTTTATGTATAATGATAAAAAATTTAAATATTGCAAAATATTAAATTGAGTTAAGTTAGGTTCTGGTTGCCTAAACATGGCCGAAGCCCTACCTAACTTGAGTTTGGGTAGAAAAACTCATCCTAAGCATTAAATACTTGTCCAAAACCCTCCTAAACATTGGGTTTGGCCTAACCAACCTGCCTAAGTTACACCCCTAGATATTGTGAAAGTTTAATTAAACATGAAACAACTTTTCATATAAGCTAGAAAGGGCTTCCACAAGAATCAATATTGATGTTGCTTTCTTATTATTATTTTTTTAATGTCAAAATCTCTTTTAATAAAATTAGCCAAACATATATAGGAACTTCTATTTGGCTCAAAAAGTGCTTTAGGCTTCTTTTGCCCAATTTTTATGTATTTTGATTTTATTTTTTATATGTTATAGCAATAGTTGTGAACTTGTAAAATGTATCGTGTATTTTTTTCTATTTTTCTATATCATGTATCATAAGTTTTTTTATATAGTAAAAAAAATAAAATATGTATATGTATGTATATCTATTGAAAGTATGAAGTATAGAGCAATATATAACCAAATTTTATAGAAGATAGTAGGATTTAAAGAGTTAAACACTATCATATCAAATGAAAACATTGAATCTTAAAGTCTTGACTAGTTCAAATTAAAAAAAATATGACTTTAATATATATTCATTATATAATCCACAAAAATAAACTTTAATTTTTAGTTGTGATTTTTAATTCCAAATTCTAACTAGGCATATGCCCTTATTGTGTTGTATATATGTCTTTATGTGTCATCTTCAAAGTTCTAACTTTTCAGGCTCGTCATGATTCATTTTCCACCACCAAAAAGAAATAAAAAGAAAAACCTAGTATATTAAGTAAAAAAATTTATTCACTAATCACCATTAATTTCGTTGTCAACATTCAAACCATTCAAATGAAAATTCTTCAATATTTATCTTAAAAATAAACTTAATTGACTTATAATATAACATTTAACAATAAGAATGTAGCTTTTCATATAAGATTATTATACCTATTTTTCATTTTTATGATCAATTTTTTAATCTTTTAGTATATTTTAAACAATTAATATAATAAATTTTTTTAAAAAAAATAGAATTTGATTTTTTTTTTTTTAAATTATAGAAAATAGTTAAAGATGTATGTATTGTTGTATCGTAATATCATGTACCATATCATGCATTGTATATGTAATGTAAGATATGCTTTAAAAGATACAAATTGTGATACATCTTGATTTCCATAAAAAATGTATTGTATCATTGTATCGAAAGTTTTTAACAACTATGGTTATAGCTGTAATGGAGTGAAACAATAGAGAAGATGCATTATTATAACAACTTAAGTGAATAAATAATTATTAATATTCTGTTGTTGTTTTAGATTTGTTAAAAAATTTCCACCTTTTCTCCTATGACTGGATATGGCCTTTTGATCTTTTAGGGACTGGAGGATAATGAAGGGGCCGTAAGCTGTGATGAATCTGAACCTCCACTTAAAAGATCACACCGGGGACAGCAGGAAAATCAGGTTTCATCTAGAATGGAGAGATCGAGTACAATGTGGTTTCCTGAAAAAGGTGAAATAGCTCCAAAAAACTTCAGGCAGGAAAGGATGGACTCCTCCCGATCATCTTTGAAAGACCGAAGAAGAGTAACCAGTTCTGATTCGTGTCGTGAACAGTTTGATGACAAAAAAAAGTGTACCACTTCATCTGAAATTGCTGCCAAAGATGTAAAATCAACTTCTGAGAGAGCATCATCTACTGTACACTTTAAGCAGCCAATGGGTGAGCCTTGTTCTGTTCTTATAGACAGAGATAAGTTATCTAATTACCATCATAACAAGCATTTGATTAAGCCAAAATCTGAGCAATCCTTTAATGATCTTCCACTACTTACTTCCCTGGTCCATTCTGATGCTTCTGTTTTTCTAACCAATTACTATTTTTTATCTTTTAATTTTTTATAATAGACAGTAATTGAAAACTAAGAATTTCTACAAAAGAAAAAAGGTTGAGAAATCTTATGGCAGAAAATCCTCACAGGAGAAAGTCTTTGGTTCCAACCCATACGGAGATAGAGCAAACAACTAGAGGCCTGAGATCCATGACAAAAAATCCATTAGCAAAGAGGTTTGTAGCTTCTTGATTAGCCAAAATCTAGGCTTTGATGAAAAGGAGCAATCCAATACCTTTCTGAATCCACAATCTTCCACTTCCAATAGTTGTATCTCCAAGACCCTGTATAACTTAGCCACCCAGGATAGAACCGTGCTGAGTCTCCCTCTACTGGTATATTGGTTAAATTTGACTCTGTAGGACTTGGGACATCAAGTAAAGCAAGTATTTTCCCTTCAGTAGCTATCCCAAGGCCTCTCTCATAAAAGAAAAAAAAAAAAAAATTAAATCTTGGCCCTATGATTCTGAATGAGTCCTTTTAATTTCCATTCAACTTGGATTGCCCAAGTAATATTCATTAAAATTAAATTTCAGAATACCGACTAGCACAGGACCCATTCTCCACTCTTCTAATTGAGAGGTTGCCAAACTCTGCTCAATGGAACTCTCTATAACTCCTTAAAAACAGTCATTTAAATGGATGTGAGAAAGCAAATACTCACTCCTAATTCAAAAACTAGTCTCTTATTGTCCTCCAAGATCCTGACATCCTTTCTAGCCAGATAAAATGCTGCAAATGATTCTTAAGGGAACTCTTAAATGCTTCTTGGTAATTGATGTTCAGAAGGATTTGAAAAATTAGTATTCTCCATTAGTCACAATGTTCTTGTTGTCCTCAAAGATCTTGGCATTCTTTTCTATCAGATAAAGAGAACGTTTGCTAGGATTACCCTTCACTCCCCCAACACAGCCCTGCCTTTAGCACTCCTACTGAAACCCCAGAAAGATAAATCCATCATACCATAAGCTCTTGTATACCATAACCTGGTAATACTTGCTGCTAAAAGAAGTCTGCCATACCTCCAAAACGAGGAAATAAAGTAGGAAAGATGGGAAAGACATGCAAATTCCCTGCATGAGCGCTAAACACATCTCCAACATCATCTCTTTATGATGATATGATATTTTCTCTCTATGCATCCAGAAAATCCCTTTTCTAATGTCTTCTTGAAAGGTCTCTGTAGCCATCCATTAGCCTCAGATATGGGGGCACCTCCTAACATTGAAGGCTCAATTTCTTTAACCCTCTGAAATTATGAAGCGCAGAAAAAAATCTAGTGATCTCCCTAAAGATTAATTACTGGTCCTTGAGAATTTCTTTCTTGCCTTTTGTTGAACTTATCCCCTTGTTATTTGCCACCATGAAATAACTTTAAATTGCAATCTCCATCTTTTTCCCATTTCAACCAAGCATTCAGCCTCCATCTTACCTCTCACTCATAATTTCTCTAAAGTTGACTCTCCTTCTATTCAATGCTAGAAGTTTCTTTATTCTATACTGTCAATAATGCTTGGGTTGATTTACATTTTTGCACAAATTTGTTTTCTTTTTGTCTTGAAATCTGAATCTTATTCCAATTCCCCCTAATGATCTTACCAAATTTTTGAATGTTGCATCCGTACGTTTTTGAAGCTATAGGGGGTTTTGATCCTGCAATATCAGATTAGCCTAATCATTATGTTGCAGTAGCAAGAAAATTGGCTTATGCAAGACTTCCCCAATGATATGTGGTAATCTGGAGTCTCACTTTATAGACATGAAAAACTTACTCTTTCTCAAAATAGGTTTCTGTTGCATTTTTCTGTTATGAACTTGTAGTAAGGCAGTCATCATTTTTTGTCTATAGAAGTCCTGACAAATACTGGGAATGTAGCAGTGACCATTATCATGAGCTTATGATCTGTATGGGAATGGCAGAAACAAGGTGCTGGACATGGCAAACTTCCAAAAATCTAGGCAATGGAATGCGCACAACTCTGCATGTGAAACATTCTGAAGTGATTATATTGAAGTAGAACTTTCTTAGAATTTTAACTATATCAAAGATAGAAGATTGAGGTTGAGACCTATTCATCACTTTCTCTAAAATTGCTTCAAGTGCCAGCCTGTCTCTAATCACAATGCCATTTTGGAAAAATCTTAAAATACCAAAATAATCTTTAGGCAACAGTAGTGTGTCTCTGTAGTACCGTGTTCATTGTTGACAGTTTGGTAATCACAAGTATTGTAGAGGTTCAAATAATTTAGCCTAACTGAGGCAAGATGGAAGACTATGGTTAACGATTGTGCTTTGCTTTCTAATCCAAGGAAGTGATGGCAAACTTCATAAGTTATATGCAATATATTTCCACATAACAATGACATATGCTGTTCTGTAACTTATTGAGAATAAATATCTCAGATGATGCAATATTATTGGGCATCAATTTTCTGTGATGAAATTAAGTTTTTTGGCTCCGATTACTGAATTTGCTAATGAGCTCTTCTCCTGAAGTGATTAAAAATGTGTATGATCATGGCTTTCACTTTACAGGAGGTAGAAATGGAGCTCTCATTATTGGTACTTCAAAGAAGGGTTTGAACAAAATGGAATTAAGAAGCTCTTCAGATTCATTTGGTTTGGATGTTGATAGCAGTCAAGCCCTCACTTTTTGTAAGAGAAGATCCATTCATGATATCAATGACATAACAAAAGGTGCTGAAAAGGTGAAAATTTCATTGGTAGATGAAATTGGTAGTGAGGGTCTGCCAAACTTCTTTTATCTTCCAGAAAATACAATTTATCAAAATGCATATCTACATTTCTCACTGGCTCGGATTTCAGATGAGGATTGTTGTTCAAGTTGTTCTGATGATTGTCTTTCATCATTGGTACCTTGTGCATGCGCTCGTGAAACTGGAGGAGAGTTTGCCTATACCCCAAGAGGGCTTCTAAAAAGGGATTTTCTTGATACTTATATTTCAATGAGTAAAGAACCTCAGAAGCACCATTACTTTTATTGTGAGGATTGCCCATTAGAGAGGTCCAAGAATCAGTACCTTCCTGATCCCTGCAAGGGTCATTTAGTGAGGAAGTTTATTAAAGAATGCTGGAGAAAATGTGGCTGTAGCATGTACTGTGGGAACCGAATAGTACAACGTGGTATTACCTTTAAATTGCAGGTGATATTCTCCTTGAGTCCCATAGTTCTGTATTTATTATTGACTTTAAAAATATTTTCTGGGTACAAATCAATTTCACATAAAAATATTCTTAACTACTTTGTTTTTACATAAATTATGTATAAAAAGTTGCCGTATCTAACTGCAACAACTTTATTTTAATTTCTTTATTTTTTATTTTTTTGCATGTGATCCTTAAAAATTCAGGAGATGTCTGCCTTTTGGCACTTAATATGTTGTGCTATTTTGAAGGATGAATGAACACTAGTAATTTGAAGTGGTGGATCACTCTCACTTTTTATGTTTGATTTTTCTCCTTTTGCTTAAAGAAGAATCACACAGAGAGGGTGAAAACAAAATCTCAATGAGCCATTATTCTCATTTGTTACTGGTTGATGAAATCTTTTAAATTATTAGTTTACCAATTTAGTGTAATATAAATTTTTGAAGCTACTCAGAATTCTTTTATATTCAGGTGTTTATGACACATGAGGGAAAAGGGTGGGGTCTTCGAACACTTGAAGCCTTGCCTAAAGGTGCTTTCATCTGTGAGTATGTTGGGGAAATTTTAACCAACATGGAGCTATATGAGCGGAATAAGCAAAGCAATGGTAATGACAGACATACATATCCAGTGCTCCTTGATGCAGATTGGGGTTCAGAAGGAGTTTTGAAGGATGAAGAAGCACTCTGTTTGGATGCGACTTTTTATGGCAATGTTGCAAGGTTTATTAATCATAGGTAATCTTAATTTTCTTTGATTGTCTTTTTTTTAATACAATGCATTTATATAGTTTTATTTGTTGGTTTTGAATCATACCTTGGTTTCAATATGGAACATATCCTATGTAGATCTAGGTTTAAAGGCTAAAATTCCTTTCTATGATAATTCTTTTTCATACATGCAAATTTTCGCTAATTTTTTTTGCCACTATAAGGACTGGTTTTATTGAGCATTTACGTTGTTACTCTTACCAATTTCATTGTTTGTAATATCTGCTGAACAAGTTCTTAAGGGGTACATACCAGATCTTATCATTGGAGCTAATTTAATGTAAAAGAGGTTAGTATATGGTTTTCATGCTCTGGGAAGAGAATGGCCAAGGTGTTCCTCTGTCTATTAAGGAGAGATGTCATGGGGCCCTATGTTTCACTGGGGTTTGACAAAGATGGAGTGGGATAGTTGCATCATTTACAAAAGCTCTACTTTAATGTTTTTAGGAGGTTGTTCAGACAAAGCATAGATGTGAGAATCCATTTTCTTTAGGTGGGTATGGATAGAAAATGAAAGGTTTAGTAGGATTACTTAGTTCATGAAAGAGATGAACCCTATTAATGGTGATTCTGGAGGAAACAGTTTGATGTGGCTGGGTACACCTAACATTCCTGATTGATTCGTACTTCTATAACCCACTTTGGTTGATGAAAGAGCTGATTTTGGGAAGACAGAGCAGTGGCAATGTGAGGACACATGTAGTTTACTCAAAGATTGTTATCCGTGATGGTAATGGAAAAGAAATATCAAATCTTTGGTGGCAGGCTGCTGTGTGATGGAGATGAATTCATTAAGTAGTTTTGACCTTGCAGAGACATTGATGATTCAACTGCAGCATTACACTTTGATGATGAATTTTTCAAATAGCTCACTTAGGAAGAAGTCGTTAAGATTAGGGTGCTCCCTTTTCACATCTGAAACTTGAACCTTTAACCTTGAAAGTTCTCTTAGTGTTGGAAATGAGGGAAGGTGGTAGAAATTAATACTAAACTCTAAAAGTTTCTATTGTTTAGTAGCCAAATTCAAGGTTAAGATGGGGGATAGTAAAGAGTTGTCGGTGATTATCATATTGGAAGATTTTTATTCTCTCTCTACCTTAATAAAGAAATAATCTTCTTGGATCAGCCAACTAGTTTAAGCCCATGATATCCAACCCCTTTAACTAAACCAACACACAATACCAACACAACATGGCAAGGACGTGGGCATTAGATCCTTGTTGGATTTGCTTTCAATAAAACTATTTTGATTTTTGATTTTTTTTATGTGACATAAATATTTGTAGGCTATATATATTTTTATGTGATATGTACAAAGTCTCATTAAGATTTTTTTTCCTTTTCATTTTGCAATGCCATGCCAAAGATGTGTACAGCCCCTTAACTTGATTACATCTAATGGGAAACATGTATGATCAAAACATGAACCATTCATGGATGATTGAGCACTCTGAGATATGGAGGTATTAATTGGATTGGTAGTGACACATCAGTTTTTTAAGAGGAGAGTTTGTAGTTTTAGGGAAACATTCTTTAGAGGAGAGTAATTTTGATGAGGTTTGGAGAAAATTAAGGTTTTAGATCTTTTGAGAGGGAAGGGATATAGGGTGATTGTAGGACATCCACTAGGCATGGGTGAAAAAGATGGAATAATTTTCTATTTGAACATGTATTTTGTTAGGTGGTCATTATAGATCTAGATTTTGGATTGTCCACAGTTGGTGAGTCTTTGTTGGTGGTTTGGCTTCCTTCTTTGTTCTGTAATGCTAATAATTTAGATGTTAGCTGATGGGTTTGGGATAAGGATGGTAGAGGGGACCGTTGGAATTGTTGGTTTCCATGGAGTTATGATTAGGTATTGAGATGGTGGAGTGGTTCATTCATTGAATCAGGCAGCGAGGGTGAGAAATAGTTTTGAGGATTTCTTAGTTAATTATAACTTCTATATTAATCTTTTTATAAGCCTTTACCATATGGCGGTTCAGGCTACTGCTTTATAAAGCAATTATGGGGCTCAAGAACCCCTTTAAAGGTTAGTTTCTTTGCTTTGAAGGCAATGTCAGGCAGGATTTTCACGGTTGACTATAATGACCCATGTTAATATTGTTCGCTTTGGAACTATAGGTTCTCATGTCTTTAAAACTCACTAGGCACGTACTAGTTGAGTCACCTCTTACATGTGTTAGGAACTTCACCTCTCTAAGCAATATGCGATTTCACATTCTCCCTTCCATCGAAACATTATGTTCTCATCATGACTCATAAGGCTAATTAGTGATCAAAGTCTACATGTATTTTAGTTGGGAATTGACTCTAATATCATCTATCATGATTTGTGTAGATATTGTTTAGTTTTGGCTCAATAACCTTCATAGCCTTAATATATATTTTCATGTACTAGATGATTCAATCCTTTTAAATAGTAGCAACAAGGATACCACATTGAATAACTTCTAAGGAGAAATTGGCACTTGGCTACTAGAATTTTTTTTTTTTTTTTTTTTGGTGGGATCCTATCATAATTTTATTTGTTTTTGAAAAGTGTCATATTTGTTGTTTTCATTATTTGGGATCCTTTAGGTGCTCTCAAGATCAATCTAGGATTTGTTACTCACTTAGGAATTATTTCATTGGTGGAAAGCACTAAGGTATGGGGAAACCAAAGTTCATTTGATGATGTTGGGAACCTTAACTAGGTTTTGAATGTTTATAGGTCCTAGATTTTGGGTTGGGGAGTTAGTTAGATTCCCTATAAAACATAGATTAAAAAAATCCCGCAAAAATGTTATTGTAAATTTGTATCTAGAAAATCATAAATATTGTCTAAAATTATTACAAAACAAAGATGATAAATAAAATTTGACAATTTTTTTTTTAATTTACTTATATATCAAATAACCTAGAGTAGATTAGAGTTTAGGCTTTGAATTTGTTGTTGTGGAAATTTAGGTTTTTTTTTTTCTTCTTCTTCTTGTATCTTTCTTTTGATAAATAAAGAAGAATATATATTAAAAAGAGGTTCTAAAAGAGTGACCCAAGTAATACAAGATAAATAAACCCACCCTAAACAACTCAAACAAAAAGGAAGTTGCAAAAAGAAGCTACAACAACTCCATCCTCAACGACAGCCCAACCAATCAATGAAACTAACTAGCGTCAAAGGACCATCATTTACAAACATCTTAGTTTCTAACCAACAAAAGCAAACAAAAGAACCTAAAGCCTTTGGATGGCAAGCATGTCATCTTCAAAAGCAATCCTATTCCTTACCTTCCATACTATCCAAAAGATGTATAAAGAGTTTGCTCTCCAAAATTTCTTGCGCTTTTTGCCCACAAACAAACCATGACAAGCCAATAGTGTCTCTCTAACCAACGAGGGAAGGACCTAAGACACCCGAAAAAGAGCAAAGAACATCTCCTATAAAATGCTTGTCTTTACACAGTGGAGAAGAATGTGATCTTTGGATTCTTCATATATTTGGAAAAGATAACATTTATTTGCTAAGACCACCCTCTTTTTTGAATTTGGTCCAAGGTTAAAGTTTTTCCCCACATTGCCTCCCAAGTAAAGAACTCACTGTAGGTTGCACCCCTGATTTCCAAATGATTTTCATTGGAAAAGATACTGAATTGCCTGACTCTAAGGCATTGTGGAGAGACCTAACTATGAACTTGCCGCTCTTTGTCTCTATCCAAAGCATCTTGTCCTCCTCATCTCTATGCACTCTTTGCCCATGCAAACGCAATAGAAAACTCTCCACATAATCCACCTCCTAATGGTTAAAAGGTTTAGAGAAGCTGGGCTCTAATTCCCCCCTACAATTTGAATTCCAAATATTATTCACCCACACGACCTTGGAAATGGCTAAAGCAAACAAAGAAGTGAAGGAAACGCACAAAAGTGTAGCCCCACACCACTTATCTTTCCAAAAATTCATCCTCCGCCCGTTACCCATCAAGAAGGAAAGTCTACTACTGACAAGAACCCAATCCTTCCTTAACTTTTCACAACCCGACACCATACCCCTCCCTCACTTTCTGAGAACACTACTGCTCTCTTTCTTCCCCATACTTCCCATTGATCACTTGATTCTCAAAGGTCCCTCTCTTATTTGCAAAACGTCAGCTCCATTTGCAAAGGAGAGCCTTATTGAGAGTAGAAAAACACTTAACCCCCAATCCCCCTTTCCTTTTGTCTAAGCAACAGTTGCCTACTTTACTAGATGAGGTTTCTAACCTTAATCTGACCATCCTTGGCATGCAAAGCAAAGATATGAAATAAATGTTCAAGCTAGACAAAGTGCTTCGAATCAGGTTGATTCTCCCTCCTTTGGAAATGTATTGTCTTTTCCACATGATCAACCTCTTGCGAAACCTCTCTTCCACTCTATCCCAAGTTGCCATAGACTTAAATAGAGCACCTAATGGAAGCCCCAAGTAAGCGGAAGGGAGACTTCCCACCTTATAACCAAGCTCTGAAAACAGTTCCTCTACATTATCCACTCTTCCCATTGGAATTAACTCACTTTTATCCAAACTAATTCTCAACCTTGAAATGACTTCAAACTATATAAGCAACCAACAAAATAGGTCAAACCACATAAGCAACTAACCATGAAATGGCCTCTACATTTCTTCTTCTTTCATGAGATCTCCATTTAACTTTTTTCTAAATCATGTCCCTGCATTCAGAAATTCTCATTTGCAAAGTGCAAGTTCATGGCTTTTTGTCCTGCATTTGGACCTCATAACAATTAAGAGACTTTTTTTTTTTTTTTTTTCCCAGAAAAAGTGTTCTTGGAAGTTTAGTTAGGTCTTTTGGTTGCTTTACTACAAGGTCTGTATTTGTTAGAATATAATATTTGGAGTCTAGAAGTTTTTTTTGGTACGGAGAAGAGGTGCTCATAGATGTTTGTTAGGTCCTTTAGTTGCCTTGCTATAACTTCCTTATTTGTTAACTTAATAATTAGTGAATTTTTATATTTAATATCCAAAAGTTAGTCTATGATGCTACATTTTTATTTTCCACATTGTTGAACCATTACTTTTGATGATGCTACTTCAGCCCCACGACAATTAGGAGTCTTTCTTTTGTAAGAAAAAAGTGACTTTGGAGGATTTATGAGTTTTATGCCCTTTAATTGCTCTACTTTGAGTTTCTTATTTCTTGGAATTTAATAATTAGTAATGTTTTTTATTTAGAGTCTAAAATAGAAAAGAAATTCAAGTTGTTGCAGCTAGTGATTTACTGTGTTTATATTGTTCAAATAGCTGTATTATTTATGATAATATTGTGGAAACCATAATAATCAGAAGGCTCTTTTGGTATGGAAAAAGTGTGCTTGGATGTTTTATGCCATTGAATTGCTTTAATACGAGTTCTTTACTTGTTAGCCAAGCAATTCACATATTCCTTGAGCTATAGCCCTAAATTCCGTCTTTGCGCTAGAGGGAGCAACCTCATGTGTTTCTTACTTCTCCATATAACTAAATTCCCTCCTAAGAAGGCATAATAACCAGTAGTTAATAACATATTTATCATGGTTCCAACCTAATCAGCATCGTATAAGCCTTTAGTTTGAGCCCATTAGTTTTTTGGAATAAAGGATCCCTGCCCAATGTTCCTTTCATGTATATAATAATTCTACAAACAACATCAAGATGTGATTTAACTGTAGCATGCATAAACTGATTTACAACACTTACTGCACAGACTATGTATGGCCTTGTATGTGATAAATAAATCAGTTTTCTTACTGTCCTATGATACATTCCATGATCAACCATTTTCTCTTCCTTATTTTATCCTAACTTGTGGTTTGACCTAAATGAAGTATCAATGTGTTTTCTATCCAGTATATCTGTCTCTTGGAGAAGATCTTGGATGTGTTTTTGTTGAGAATGAAGATCCATGTTTAGATCAAGCAACATCTGTTCTAAGAAAATATCTTATTTTGCTGAAGTCTTTGATCTTGAATTCTTTTGCCAAGTAGGCTTTTGGTCATTTTCAATATCATAACCATTAACAATAATAGCATTTACATATACAATCAAAGCAACTACTTTTCTAATGGAAGAATTTTTAATAAGTTTAGATCAACTTGAATATGAAAGTACCTGTCTTTATCAATGACTTGGTGAATCTCCCTAACCAAAGATCATGATGACTGCTTAAGGCCATAGAGAGACTTTTTAAGTCTGCATACCTTGTTCTTTCATGATTTCCATTCTTATCTTGGTGGAATATCTTTATAGATTTCCGCTTCTAAGTCCCTGTGAAGGAAGGCATTCTTCACATCGAATTGGTGTAAGTGCCAATCTTTATTTGCTACCAAAGAGAAGAATTTTTATTGTATTCATTGTTGTCATCAGTTCAAATGTCTCTTAGTAGGCTATACCATATGTTTGGGTGTACCTTTGGCCATAAGTCTTACTTGTTACTATCAAAGGTGCCATCAACCTTGAACTTGATTGTAAAAATCCATTTGTAAACTCACCCATTATTTTTTGTTTTGGTAAATCAACAATTTTCTAGGTATGGATTTTTTTTTTTTTTTTTTGTGTGTGTAGTGTCCTCATCTCCTTATTCATAGCCTCCTTCCATGGTTTTGAGGTCAAAACTTCTTGGATTGATGTGGGAATTTGTTAGGAAAATACTTGAGAGTGAAAGTTTAGATATAGAAGTGATACTTTTTTTATGGTTTTTATGGATACAAAATTAGATATCTGGTGCTTGGTATAAATTGAGTCCCTTTTTTAAGAGCAGTGGGCAAATCAAGATCATTATTGAATGATTTTTTGAGATTAAAATAGAATTTTGATTATTTGTTTTTAATGTTTATGATTAGAGTAGGTGAGGTAATGATGGATATTTTTTTCTTGGAGCACACATTGAAAGATGGAATCTTAGGTCTCTTATCCATAGTTTTTTCATTATTGGACTAATTGGAATTTTGATTGGATTTTTAGGAGCATCGAAAGAGATTGCAACTTGTTCATTGGAAAGATGGGTACCAAGACTAGCATTCAAATTAGGGTCGTCTCAGTTTGGATGTGATGTTCACCAACTGCAACTTGAATGTCTTGAGTAACTTGATTATTTTCAACCATGACAATTTGACCATCTGAATCCAACATCCATAGCTCCAAAATCGCACCCTTATCTACCATTTTTGAGTTATTCTCCCCCTAAAGATAGGTGTTTTCAAATAAGGCTGTTCTTCCATAACAATAGCATCCACAATGACATATTTCCTCCTTGTTGAAGGATGATAGCATTTGTATCCTTTTTGTGTTGAAGGGTACCCCAAGAAAACACACATTACAACTGTAGGATCCAACTTGTCTCACAAATGTTGTTGGATGTGCACAAATGAGAAACATGTGAACTGTTGGTGTTAAAGAGCCAACCCCTTTGAAATTTGGAAAAAAGGCAGCAAGCCTTTTAACTGGTGTTTGAAATTCAAGAACTCTTGTTTGCATTCTATTTATCAAATAGGCTATTGTCAGAATAACTTCTTCCCAACAGCTTTTAGGCACTTTCTTTTGAAACAACAGAGCAAGAGTCACCTCAAATAGATGGCAATTTTTCCTTTCAGCCACCCTCTTTTGTTATGGGGTGTCAACACATGATGTGTGGTGTAAAATACCCTCACGTTCCAAGTAACATGTCCCTTCTTGATTAGAGTACTCTTTATCATTATCGGAGCCAAGTGTATGAATTTTGGCTTCAAACCGAGTGTTAACAAGTTTGTGAAATATAGGGAAACTAGATGAGACTTCAAGTTTGGATTTCATTAAGTAAACTTAAGTTGTTCTAGTAAAATCATCTATGAAGGTTAAACCGGTTAGTCCTCGAAATTTTAATGATACAATAAGGGACCTAAACATCTGGATGAATCAAACTAAATGGAGACACAACTTATACTCTTTTATTATAAAACTCACATGATGTTGTTTAGCAATAGGACATGGCTCACAATAAAATATACTAATATTATATTGGTTGCAAACAAGGAAGGAAATACATTTTTCAACAAAGGAAATTGTGGGTGTCCCAATTGGTTGTTCCAAATAAAAATCTGACCAGGTTGTGTTTGAGGGTTGAAACCAAGCCTTAAACCTTGGATTACCACTCTTCCAATCAACCAACAAGTAGTAAAGTCCATCTCTAAACAACAATTCTCAATCATCTTCCCATCGTATGGCCCTGAAAATAACAACCATAAGAAGTGAACACAACAGTAAAATTGGGACCTTTGTGATTTTTCCAATAAACATTAGGTTGTACGATAAATTTGGAACATGATTCTCACTTTTAAGATGTGAGGTCTAGATGCAGAGACAGTTCTGCAAAGGAGAATTTGCTGGTTTGGGATTGAATTGAAATCTTTTGAGTTTTCGATAGAGGAAGTTAAAGGGAAGTCGATTGGCAAGATAATGGAGAGGGTCATGGGTTTTCCACTTGGATTAGATTTGGTGATAGGGGGTTAGCAAGGTTGCTGGAGGTGTAGAAGCTTGTTGTGAAAGTGGAAGGGGCTATAAGTCCTTCAATTTGGGGTGGAATGAAGGTGGAAGGGGCTATAAGTTGGATTTCATAGCAACAAGCCAGGGAGATTCCTGTTGTGCTTTGTGTCGTCTTCAGAGGTGAAAGGATTCTCCTCAGTAAGGAAGGGATGGCCCAAGGGCTTGGAAGACCCTTGCCTCAAAGTTAAGGGGCATTGGTGTTGTTCAGGAGCTTAGGCAGGTGGAGTCTTCAAAGGAGGATGTTTTTCTTGTGGTGGACAGTGGAGAAGGAGGGGCTCCCCCTGAGGGTAAGCCTGCAAAAGTAGTGAGCAGAGGAAAGAAAGAGTTAGGTGAGGCAGTTTGGGTTTAGGGTGAGTCGAATGAGGTGTCAAAAAATTAAGAGCTTTTCAAAAAGTGTTTGGTAGGGAGATGAGGGAGGACTGTTTAGACTAGATATGGGATTTGGGTTCCTTAAAAGCTTAGGCTAGGCATTCTTGGAGGGGGAAATGTAATTTTCATCTCTCCTTGCTGGGGGACTCTCTTATTTTTTTTTTGTTTTAGTTTGATAATATTGAGAAAGAAGAAGATAGAGAAAAATATAACTTCTCATTCTCATTATTGATGATGAATATTTATATATAAACACATTTGAGTTCTACTATAATTTAAATTCTATCTCCCATTCTGATTCAAACTAATAGTAGACTTCTACTCTAATTCAAACTAATAATAAATAGATAAATACTAAAATTTAAATTAAGGATGAACATTTAAATCATAATATTACTAGATTTTCGATACCTATCAAAAAAAAATAATATTACTAGATTTTCGATACTCACCCTCAAGTTGGTGCATAGATATTTATCATGCCCAACTTGCTTGTTAGATGTTCAAAACTTGGTCTATGAAGGCTTTTGGTTAGGATGTTAGCCAGTTGCTAGGTAGTTGGAACAAATGACATGCAAATAATATCGGTTTCAAAATTTTCTTTTATGAAATGTCTATCAATATCAATTTGTTTAGTTATGTCACATTGAATTGGATTATTTGCAATGCTAATTGTAGCTATATTATCGCAATAAAGCTTGAAAGTGTAGATTGTTGGTTGTCTCGGCTATTTCAGGACTAGCTTAGGCCACAGTACTTCACAAACCCCATGTGTCGTCGCTATAAATTCTTCCTCCGCACTACTCCTAGCCACTACACTTTGTTTTTTAGTTCTCCTAGTAAATTTCCCCATATAAACATGCAATACTTTGAGGTCAATCTCCTATTAGTTATTGAACTAACCCAGCTTGCATCAATGTATACCTCAACTCCCCGCTGCTCATTCTTCTTAAAAATAGTCATTTTCTTGGTGTATTCTTCAAGTACCTTAAAATTTTATAAACTGCTTCAAGATGTACTTCAAAAGGTGATTGCATATATTGATTTACCACACTAACTACAAAGGCATATCCGATCGAGTGTGAGATAGGTAAATCAACTTATCAACCAATTTTGGTACCTTATAGTATCCATTGGAATCCCAACTTCTACCTTTCCAAGCTACATTAGGATCCATAAGGGTATGTGAAGGTCTATAGCCACTCATTCCTATTTTCTTTAAGAGATCAAGAATATATTTTCATTGTGAAACAACAATTCCCTTTGTTCTCCATTCCAAGAAAATATCTCAAAGCTTCGAGATTTTTTAATTTCAAATTTAGTAGTTAGGCACTTCTTCAAATGATTCATCTCAACCATATTATCTCCCGTTAGAATAATGTCATCCACAGAGACTATTAAAATTGTAACTTTACCTCGGGAGAATATTTCAAAAATAGGGTGTGATTTGTTTGTCCTTGACAAAAACTTATTTTCTTCATAAAACAGGCAAGTCTCTCAAACCAAGCACGAGGAGATTGCTTAAGGCGATATAATGACTTTTTTAGTTTACAAACCTTTGAGCGAAACCTTTTATCAAAGTTGGGAGGTAGATCCATGTACACTTCCTCCTTTAGGTCTCCCTTAAGGAAAACATTTTTAGCATCCAATGGTTGTGGTGGCTAGTCTAGATTTGCAACAATTGATAAAAGAACTCTGACTGTATTTAATTTTGCAATGGGAGAAAAGCTTTTTCAATATTCAATTCCATATGTTTGTGTAAATCCCTTAGCAACAAGGCGTGCCTTATACCTTTGTAGAGAGCCATTAGAATTATATTTGATAGTGAACACCCACTTACAACCAACAATAGTCTTCCCTTCAGGTAGAGTTACCACTTCCCAAGTCTTATTTTTTTCAAGGGCCCTCATTTCCTCAAGAACAACCTCCTTACACTCTGGAATCTTTAAAGCGTCTAGTACATTCTTCGGAATTTCTATACTAGAAAGTTGAGAGGTAAATGCGATAATGGAAGATGACAAATTCTTATAAGACACAAAATTGGACATAGAATGTTGAGTACATGGCTTAACATCTCTTCGAATTGCAATAGGGACATGAAGATCACTAAGAGACTCTTCATGTTTAATATTGGAAGAACTATGGTTTAGATGGAGGCTTAACTTTTTCAAGTGATGAGATTAGATTTGTTTTTGGGACATATTCATGGCCTTGCTATAAAGTGGGTTCCTCTATTCTTTGAATATATTTCTCATTGAGTAGGCACGAAGGTCTTCATTGTTTTTATTTCTATTTTCACCGAATTTAGTATTTTCATGATCTTGATCTGTGTTGGCATTAAGGCAGGTTGTCCAACATTTTCAATAGATAAATCATTTGTTTCCAAAGTTTATCTACTAACGGAAAACTCATCAAGCACACTGTTGTTTTTCTATTCTTTTTGAAGATTTTTCTGGGAATTTTCTTGGAGTTTCTGATCGCTATTGAACTAATGGGGGTTGGAACAATTGGTCTAACTCAAACACCTCACTTGGAATGAAATCTACACTTTTATTCTCCCATTGAGGATGATCATGACTAAAATAGGGTTTAGTTTCAAAAAAGGTGACATCCATTGTTACAAGCATTCTTCTAGTATGTGGATCAAAGCATTTATACCTTTTTTTGTGTTTAAGAATAATAATATCAAACAAATATGCATTTGGATGCTTTAGAATCAAATTTTCCATGATTTTGATTATGAACATAAATGAATGCAGTGCAACAAAAAATTTTCAAAGGTAACGTCATTGAAATCTATGGAGTAGAGAAACACATATTGAAAAAATCAAGTGGAGTTTAATATTTTAAAACCTTAGTAGTCATAGGTGGCAGTTGAAATAGCTTCACCTCAAAGACATTTAGGAACTTTTGTTGAAAAGATAAGTGATCTAGCAACTTCTAAAAAAATGTTTATTCTTTTTTCCATTTTCCAAAAAGTAGTTTCCTCATAATTGATTAAAGTATTCTTATGTTCCATTATTAGTTCTAAAAATTTGAATATTTGTTTAAAATTGTGTTTGACCATTTTGTGAAAAAATTTAAACCTTATGCTACTTCTAATTTTTCTTTTAGCAAATACACCCAAGAAACCACCCTTGTATGATCATCTATAAAGGTGATAAATAACTTTTTTCCTGAAAAAACGCCAACCCTAGAAGGCCCCCAAACATTACTATGTATTATAGAAAAGGGTTTAGAGGATTTATAGGGTTGTGAAGGAAAAAATGTGCAATGATGCTTTGCAAGTTTACAAATTTCACAATGGAATGAAGATTGATATTTATTAATAAACAACTTTGGAACTAGATGTTTCAAATATTGAAAATTGGGATATCCTAAACTAAAATGCCATAACATTATTTCATTCTCATTAGTTACTAAAACAAATTCAAAATAAGTATTATGAGCTTGTCTACCTAGATTGATTCCATCTTCAAAGAAATAAAGTCTTGCACTTTGTCCAGCATTGCTATTCATCTTCCTCTAGTTCAAATCTTGGAATTCACATCGAGATGAGAAAAGTTTAGCTTGACACTTCAAATCAGAGGTGAATTTGCTAACAGACAATGAATTGCAAGACAAATTAGGAACATGAAGAACATTATGGAGTGTAAAAAGTGAGAAAATTTTGATAAATCCTTTTCTAGCAATAGTCGATAGTGATCCATCTGCTTTTTTTATTTTTTTGTTTCCTACACAAGGACTGAAAAAAATTGAAGAACTAATGATATGGTCGGTTGCACCAGAATCTATGATCCATGGGCAATTAATGAAGGCTAACAAGGGCTATGGGAAGATGATTACCTTTTTGGGCTAAGTAACAAGAAGAGGATTGATTTGAAGAGATTTGAGACTAAAGAAGTTTGTATGGTTGCTCTATTTGATCCTTAGTAAAAGGAGATGTGTCTAAGGTTGATGCTCCTGTTCATCGCTTTCGACTTGGGAGGCATATCTTTCCCTACCAGGTTTCTTCTTCCAATTTGATGGCTTGTCGTGAATCTTCTAATAGGTGTCACGAGTATGCCATGGTTTCTTGCAGTGGTCACATCATGGTTTGTTACCCTTTTTAGAATTCCTTTTTTCTCCTTCTTGATCAAATCCCTTCAGAACTATTAAATTTTGTTCTAGCCCTTGGTGACTCAAGGTTCATCATAATGGATTTTCTAGCCTCTTATCTTCTAACTTCAAAAACTCTCGGAGAGATGGCAATGGTTTTCTCCTTAGAATTCTACCTCTCACTTCATCAAGGTCTTTGTTGAGTCTCACTAAGAAAAAAAAGACTATCATTCTCTACTCATTTCATGTACCTTGCACTATCCCTAGGGTTTTCTTATTCCTCTTCATAATACAAATCTAACTTATGCCATAAAATCAATATCTCATTATAATACTCAGTCATACCACGATCCTTTGTTTGGATTGTCACAACTTTGATTTTAAATTAAATATCAAAGTAGAATTTTCTAGATCTGAGTATGTTTCTTGGACTACTTCCCACACTTCCTTGGTTGTTTTTATGAAAAGATAGGGCTTCCTTATTTTTTCTCCATCGAGTTGATGAGTTAGGTTGTTATCAGGGAATTTTTTTATCTCCATGCTGCCAACTTTGGATCATGCACCATGGTTGATGATGATGGTCTCCGGGGAGAAGAGCAAAATTCCAAAGGTTGGGGATGATGGTGAGGATTTCTCATGTGTGGGTCGGAGTATGGGAAGGAAGAAGGGAGCCCTATAGAAGAGGGTTTATAGGTATCGAAAAAGAGTCATTCGTCCATGCACATTCAATAGTGGAGCCAACTTTCTCTAGGCAGGGGGTTGTAGCATCTTGGAAGCGGTGGGAACAATGCTCTTTTTGTGCCTTGATGTGGTAGTTGGGATGAGGGGTTTTTTAGCCTTTGAAGTTTAGGAAGGGACTCTGTGTGTGTCGAGCCTTGTTACAACCCAGGCTCTCTAATTTAAAGGGGGCCTATGTGTGATAGGCCTTTCAACAACCCAGGCAATCCAAGTTAAAGGAGGTTGGTGTTTCAAAAGGCCTACAAAAGGTTTCTTGTTAGGATGACCCAAAGGTTTTAAGTTGAAGCTCAGTCTTGAAAAGCCCTGTGATGGGTAGGTTAAGGAGGGATCTAGGGCTCTTGTCGGTGCCATTCTGGAGAAAGGGTTGCAACACTCTAAGACTTCAAGATAGAAAGTAAGTAACAAGGAGGTTTGCACAGATCCCCTTACACGTGAGTGGTATCAGGGTTTAGAGGAATTTTGGGGGTCAATGATGTTCTTTTGGTTGAAGCAGTAGGGTTTAGAGGTGGTAAAGACTCTTTTCTAGGGGGAGAGTTGTCCCTTTTCTCTTTTCCTTTGGTTGCATCGGTTGGGCTGCCAATCAATGGAGGTAGGGTTCTGATCCAACCCATGGTTAAAGGTCATGGCTAGGAAAAGAATGCTTAGTTGAAAAAGGGGCTTCCTTTTGGGGCTTTGGAAGGCGGAAGTCAACCGCTTAAAATGTTGTTGAAGGATGGTTCTCTATTGGAGTTTCCATAGAACCTCAAGGAAGGTCCTTTTGTTAAAGACATTGTTGCTAGTTTTGTGTAGTGGGACTTTTCCAAGGTGATATCAAGTAGTTCTTCTGTGGGGGAGGTGCATCCTTTGAAGAGTCTCTTTGATAAGCTCACTAGGTTCAGTAGCTTTTTGAGAATGCCAGTGATGGGTTTTGAAAATGAGATAATTTCTTTGATGAAGAAGATGGATGCAAGGAGGGGACATGGAGACAAGGCGTTAGGGGAAGGAGAAAGGAAGCTAAAAGCATCGTCCTGTTTCAATAGGGGGATCCGAAAGTTGGAGTGCTTGGTCAATAGGTCTCCCTTGTTAGCTAGGGATTGAGTGAAGAGCATTGGGGACCAAACTATTATTAAGTGAGAAGTTCAAGTTGAGTTAGTAATTAGGGAGGCTTGTAGGGGGCTTAAGAACGGCTTTGTAGAATTGTTTCTTCTGGGGTGTTAGGTACTAGGTGTGGATGGAGTCCTTGTTGTTCTTTTTGTTTTTTGTGGTGGTGCATTTTGTATACTAGGTGTGTATGTTGTTTTGCCCTTTGGGCTTTTAATATATTCTCACTTTTTATCTATAAAAAAAAATAAAAAATAAAATTGGAACACGTAGGAGAGAACTTAAGGAGAAGGTAAGAGTAACTTTTTATCATCACATTTTTCTTTTTTCTTTTTTCTTTTTTTTTTTAACATGGTAAATAGCTTGAAAACACAGTTGAAATACTTCTCCTATGGTCTGAAGCACTTGAATCTATTATCCAAGTGTTAGAATAATTTTTGAAATACGTTAAGGCTTCTCGAAGGACATTAAGGCCTTTGTACCTAAGTGAACCATGGAATAAGAAACTGAAATTTGAGATGAGTTTGCATTCTTGGCCTCAAGTTGGTTTGTCAACTTCTTTAGCCTTTCGATATCAACTTTGGTAAGCCGAGAGGACTCTTGGTTATCCTCCATGGTGGTTTGATGAGCTTGTTCAGGTTTTGTTGACTGATTCCTGCCCTTTCCTCTAGGTCCTGCAGTCCCATTGTTGTCAAAAGAAGGTTTCCTATGAAGTTTTCAGCTAGTATACCTGCTGTGTCTCAGCCTTTGACAGTAATAATACCACTCTGTCTTTGTCTACTTTCTTCTTCTGATCTGCTTTATAGTTTCCAGCATTGCCAGAGGATTTTTGAAGCCACAAGTGCTGCATTTTCAGGAGTGAGATTGCTTGCATTTCCAAGCATTGCTCTTCGTACTCTCTTCTCAATAGACAAAGACATATACATCACTTAATGAAGGAAGTGGCTCTTTCCCAACAACATGACTACAACCCTGATCATACTCTTGATTTAATAATCCCACTAGAATCTGAAAGATTCGTTCTCTTTCCAACCAAATCTTTGAGTTTTTGAGTATCGGCTGCAGACTCCATTCAATATCATCATATAGATCTAATTCAAACCATAAACCTTTGAGATCATTGTATTACTCAATTACAGATTCAATCTCTTCTTAAGTATTGATAAATAGACGCTTTAATTCATAAAGTTGGACAAGAATGCCAACCTTGGTGTAACTCTGTGTGACTGCCTCCCAGATTTCCTTGGCTGTAGTGAGAAGGAGATAGGTTTTTCTGATGTTTGGTTGCTTTTAAGTGAAGAAGCCATGACATCACTATTGAATTTAAGTCTTCCCTGCTCTCATATTTAGGATCTTCCACTGCTGGTGGATGAAGTAACAGATGATTCATACATCTTAATTAAAACTGGGTAAAAATATGTAGATAATAATTGAAAGAATGGCTATACAGGCCAAAATAAATATTGACAATGAAGACCGAAACCCTAGAAGTTTGTGATGAAGACATGCACATGAAGGGTAGGACAGTGGAAGCCCAAAATGAGATTACGTTAATCTAACCCGCTCTAATATCATGTAGAAAAATAATTTCTTTTTGTTCCTTGGAATAACTATGTACAGAAATATATAGAGCTGAATATAAAAAGATTATTCTTACGACATACAATTAGAAAATTAGTTACTCAGGTTAGTAAATCATGTGGTAAATCATGGGCTGCCTAGGAAACTAAATAATATACAACCAAATTCATGGGATATTTGTCAAACATCATATCAAGAGGGAATTAGTATCTGATCTTGGAATTTGCCAACTTTCCTATTAAGAAAGAAATAGTCCAAGATCTTCAGCAAGTGTTCATGCTACTGTTGCAATGTAAAGGAAAGAAATTTTTGGTGGTCAATTTTGTACTTTGTCTGCTGCAATTTAAGTCTTCTAACTGATGGAAGAAGTACTCAAATGATCTATGAGGCTCCCACTAAAGACCTCTATGCCAATGTAGCATGAACAATACCGATTCTTACTACAATACCTTCTACAAGAACTTGAATCTTTTACTTTAAGAAATAGTTATAGTTTGAAAAATAAAGGCCTGAAAAAGCAGTTACCAATGGACCTAAAAAAGATGACCATAAACACTAATTTTTCTCCTTGACCAAAAAGGCTTCTCTGATTATTTTGGGTTGTAGATCCCAATTTTTTATTCTTGTTTTGGCTTATTAGTATTGCCGAACCTTGCTCCATTAACTGAATATTACTTCTTTCAGAAAGTCGAAAGTGGTTGGATGCCTATTTGGTTTCTTTTGATTTGTATGTTATGCTTTTTCGGGGAAAAGATTTAAAACTTTTTTTTAAAAGGAAATAAACAGATTTTTCTGTAATTTTTCATGAATATTTTGCATTGAAGTGGTATTTGCCTTCATGTATGTTTAAAATTCATTATTTCTCTAATTTTATTGGTTTATCTATAATTCAATTGTTTAGAAAAATTTAATGTTTCAGTAATTTACCAAAAGCCCATGTTTTTACTTTAATAATGGTAAGCTACATTTGATAGCATATTGGTGTTTGGTTGGAACATTAACCATACTTTACCTTTTTCTGTTTTCCATTTTATGGTGTTATTTATCAATGTGGTCTTTGGTTTTTTTGTCATTCTAGATGCTTTGATGCCAACTTGCTAGAGATTCCAGTTGAAATCGAGAGCCCCGATCACCACTATTATCATGTATGGAACAAGCTTGCTTGATTTTGCATGTGTTTTTATACAAATCTTTCTTTTTGGGGCTATTTGCAACCATTTTTGAAGAAGATTATCTAAGGATAATGCCTTCATTCCTACTATGCAGCTTGCTTTTTTCACTAAAAGGAAAGTAGATGCTTTGGAAGAGCTGACTTGGGTAAGTGGGCTTAACTTGTATCAAAAACTATATTTGAAAACATTGTTTCCAAAATGATTGACCATGTTTTTTATCTTGATTGGTATTAAAAAAATAATTATCTTCATGTAATTATTACCTTTGAATTAGAAACTGCAATTACATAATTTATAGTTTGCAATTTCACAAAAGAACCCAAGTTTACCTTGAAACATTTAATGTGTTTCAAACTCCAACTACATTTGTGCATTGTGTCTGTTGTAGTAAACATTTTTACTTTTTGCAAGATAGTTATCCATAAATCATTTCAAAAATGTTAGTTATATGTGTATTCTAAGTTGAAACTTTTGAACAAGCTGGTAAGTCTTTGTTGTAAAATAAATTATAGGTGGTTTTGTTAGTCGAAACATTTTGTCAACTAGTTTCTAGTTTGTAGAGCAAGGACAATCTTGTTGGAAAGTGTCTTAAATTCCTAATTAGTATAGATTCCTTTTTGTAAAGAATATTGTATAGAATATTTCCTATGTTGATATTAGACTTCCTTATAGAATAAGGAAAGTTATTAGCAATATCTCTATAAATATTATAGGTCATAAGAGGAAAAAGTAAAGATGGGCTTGTAAAGACTATACGTGAGATGTGAGGTAGAATGGTAGACACTCAGTGGAATAAGTGGACTCATGGCTCAAGATGTAAATAAAAGGAATGGGGGTGGGGGGGAGGAGAACATAGGATGTTTTGGGAACCTAATAGTTATATCTGATTCCATTCTCTGTAATATTATCTATGGTATAATAGAATGATTCTCTCATGTGTGGATATAGAAATGTTTAGTTAAACCGTGTTAAAACCTTACATACTTTTGTGTGGATTATTTATCTTTGTGTTTTTGAACTAACCATTAAAACTTCCATTGACAAAACAAATAAGTATCAAAGCATAGGTTGAAGATTTCTGAGAGAGTTAAAGAGAACAGAACACACAAGAGGATAACGAAAGGAATTTTGGTTGAAGATGAAGTTGATTATTCTCTTATTGAGATGTGATACAAAAAATGTGTATCATGGAGAGAGAAGATTGACTTAATAGAATTTGATCCAAAGTGGAAATTATCAAAAAGACTTGATAAATTGCTGAATGAATATTTTCATATATCTTAATGGTATTTATACAAGCTATACAAGACTACTTTAGGATAATCAACTATACAAAGTAATAGACAACCATACAGAATAATATGCAATTGTATAAATCACAACTATACAATTAATTATGGTTGTATACACAGTTGTACAAAGCTGTAATTCATAGTTGTATAGAGCTATAAATCATAGCTAATCACAGCTGTATATGCTAACTATCCCCCTCAAGTTGGTGCATAGATATCACATATGCCCAACTTGGATAATGATGCATAAAATGGATCACTAGTAACAACATGAGTCATCATATCTGCCAATTGATTTGCACTCTTGATGTAGGGAACCTTTATCATAAGCCAAAATCTAGGTTATCCTTGATGTAATTACCATGAAGTTCAATATGCTTAGTTGGATTGTGTTGTATCGGATTATTTGCAATCTCAATAGCTGTTGTGTTTTCAAAAAAGAGCACCATAGATATCTTGGAACCAAACCCAAGCTCACTTAAGAGAATTCTTAGTCAAGTAAGTTTCTGAGTTGCATGATGGAGTGCATAGTATTCAACTTCTGCACTAGACAACAAGACCACATTTTGTTTCTCACTCCTCTGAGTCACCAAATTTCCTCCTACGAATGACACATTCCCTGAAGTAGACTTTTTCTCCAATCTAGATCCGGCAAAGTTGGTCTATGTAACCCTCAATATATAGATGTCTGTGTCTGGAGAACATAAAACCTTTGCTTGGAGAGGACTTTGGGTTTGGCCAAGATACGATTTACTACATTTATGTGTCGATCACTTGGATTATGCATGAATTGACTTACAACACTAACTACATATGATAAGTCAAGTCTAGTGTGGGTTAGATAGATTAATTTCCCCACAGTCTCTAATATCTTTCTTTGTTGGTTGGAATCTTATCAGGATAGATGTACAAGCAATGATTTAGCTTAATGGGAGTATCTACAGGTTCATAAGTAGAGTTACTAATTTCAACCAAGAGATCTAATGTATACTTCCGTTGTGAGAGGAAAGAGTACTTGTTTGAATTAAGACACCTCAATGCCCAAGAAATATTTTAGAGCACCCAAGTCCTTCTTGTAGCTACTATAAGAATCACTTTTGCTTTCTTTTCCTCTAACTATTAAGACGTTTCAGTTTGCTTGTAGCTACTACGAGAATCACTTTTTCTTTCTTTTCCTCTAATAGTCTTTTGAAGCGCTAAGGGCATAAGAGTTTGAGTACTTACCTAAGTGGGCTAATGAACATGAGGCACTAGGTTTTGCTAGGGGTCAAGAAGCTTTGAAGTCTTTTTCTTTCTTCTTTGTTTAGTCCTCCATTAGACCCTTTGGAATTTGAGGCCTCTTTGTTGGGACTATCTTCTTATTAGGCCATATGAGTCTATCCTCCCCATTGTCCATCTTATATGTTTCAGCTATTATTACCCTTCATAAAGGATTGTGGCTTCCCATGAAGTCTCTAATAGTTTCTCCTTTGCATCTCTTGGCTTCTTGCAATAAGCACAACATATTCTATCTTTATTATTTTGTGGTCTAAGGGTCTCATTCTTCCCATTTGTCTCTCTAGTAGCTACCTTGGGATCGACTTGACTATAGCTAGAACTAATCCTTCATTTGTTGGGGCTTCTAACATGACTATTCTCCTACTAGCTTCTAACCTTACAATTGAAAACACTTCGTTGAGGAATGGATGTGTTTCTTTTCTAAGATTCTGCACTCTAATTTGATCATATTCAACCTTTAATCCAAGAAGAAGTTAAAAAATTCTCTCCCTTTCAACAAACTTCTATAGCATGGTTGCATCTTCATTACATTTCATCTTGAAATTTTGATAATAATCCAAGTAAAGCTACTAACTTTTTAAGTACTTAATTACGTATAAAGTACCTTTTTGATGGATGAGATCTTTGTTTTAATTTTGTAAATCGAAGCAGCATCTTTTACCTTAGAGTATGATTTCTTAGCAACCTCCAAAATCTCTTCACATTTTGAGAAACGTACAAGTCCCACTAATCTCCCATTATATTGAGTTCCAAAGCCAAGATGTTATCATTAAATCCTCTTCATCCTATGTAACAAACTTCAGTTCTTCTAGGCTTCGCACTAGTCCAAATAAATGTGTTAGCTTCCCCTTTCCTTTAAGGAATGTCTTACAAGTTGACTCTAAACCAAATAATTCTAGCCATTAAATGGCACCTAGAGATTTTGGTATTCAATGGTGGAAGAGTGGGTTGCGGTTTGATTGGAATTTTGGGTGGATAGATATGGACATTACTAGATATTTCAGACATATTGAGAAAGTGAATAAAAGCAGAGAGACTGTGGAAGAACCAGCAATGAAGGCTGTATTTCTCTATGTGAAGAGAACATGGGAGGACCAGCTATGAAGGTTGTATTTCTCTACGTCGATTTCAGCAATGAAGACCAAAAATTGTTCAAAGTTGCAGAAAAGAAGACTGCACTTGGTTATGGTAATTAAGGTTGAAGAACAAAGAAGAAATTTCAACAGAAATCTTGCTCTGATACCATGTGAACATTCATGAAATTTTATTTCTTGTATTGGTGGAGGAATTTTCAATGGATATATATGGAGTTTACGGGAAAAAAATAAAGAAATTTTATCCTAGAATATGTTGAATATAGACACCATTAGTCAACTATACAAACAAGAACGGAACCCCTATATTTGTAGCCCTAATTTTGTCATTGATTGACAGCCTAAAATCAATCGCAATGAGTCAAGCTATCAATCAATCACAATCAAGCTGTGAATTTGCAGAGTCAACCAACACTGCATAATATAGGTTCTGCTTGGAAAACCTGCCTGGTGCTCTGAGAATTTTATGAACAACCACACTACTTAGACCTGTGTTGCACACTCTTTAATTGCAAGCTAAATTGTTTGTATCACCTATGGCTAATTTGAAATTGGTACTGACTTAGATTGAATTTTGATGAAAGTACATGGATTTCTCATTGTTTGGTTACTATTATAACATGCTTTAAGTCATATGCAGGATTATGCAATTGACTTTGCTGATGAAATCATCCCATTAAAGCATTTCAATGTTGCTGTGGAAGTGAATTCTGCCGAGACATGAATGGGAAAGGTACTTCTATCTTATCTTGTAGTTTGAAGCAATTGTCCATATTCTTTAGGTGATTTTGAATTTTTGCAGTTCCCTTTGGCATTTTTCACCAAGCTTCCCTTGTTTATCCAAGGCAGAAAGACTTTTTTCTTTTAGAGAAGTAGAAGTCATTTAGGTCCCTTGCTGGAGCTTTTCAACTGCCTGAAAGCACTTATGAGTGGGAAAGTGCTTCAGTGTTTTTGATTAGCCACAAAACCACTCTGAAATAGAAGAGATTTGAGGCTTTGAAGCTCTTTTCTGCGGAATGGTGGTCCAGATGCTTTTGTAGCATAGCCTCAAGGGGGTTTTATACTCTTGATTTTTCTTGTTCCTTTTTGCATAACTCTTTTCACTTTTGTAACTAAAATGAAAGCTTGGATTTGGGATGGATTTTGGGTTCCAATTAGATGCTTCCATGCAAATTTACGAAATGAAATCAAGGCCCAGATGCATTATGTTCCCCCAATTCAACCAATTCCTTGAACCATATACACCCTGATAGCAGGTGTGAAAAAAATATAGGCTGTAGGTACATTGTGATACCATGTGTTTAAATCTTATTTATCTCAGTTTCTGGGTTCTCATCAAGGGATCTGTCACTTTGTTTTTAGCACTTTATTGAGCAGTTAGTCACTTAACAAAATATAACAATTAAATTTCAACCAAATTAATGTGCTATTATGTGCTGTGTTGTGGTCTAGTATATTATGTAGTAATGCGGTGCAGTGGTGGAGAAGAAAAAACATCCACACACACACACACACAAGATGTGATTTATGTGGAAATCTCAACTTGACGTGAAAACCATGAGCCTACTCAAGGTTGTGATGTGATCTACCATTGAAAGAATGATTACAAGAGCCTAGTTTAACCGAACATGAGTCCATCTGGATGCATAGCACTTCATATTTGATATGAAAGGTTTTCCATGAAACAATCAGGCATTCAGAGTCTCAATGAACCTCTCTTTTAGATGAAGAAATGATCTCACAATGTTCTTCAAATTCCCCTCTCAAATTTCTCTCAAAACTGATTTTTGATTTTAAACTTGGAGAGAATTGATATGAAAGGATACCTTTTACACATGGAGCCTTACTCAAGTAATGATGATATAAAGGGGCGTGCATCATCCTTCTTTTATTCAAACAAAGCCAGTGGTCCTAGTGAAACACTAGACTAGGTTAAATCTTTCATTTCATGGCAATCTAGTTAGGTCTTTTGGAAAGAAATTGGTAATTTGCTTAAATATCCTCCAGTAGGAGTTTTGTGCTTCCCATGAAATGAGAGGGTTTTCAATAGGTTTGAATAGAGTTTGTGTTAGGATTAATTGGTCTATCCTTTTGACTTTTAATTGTTTAGCAAATTTCCAGTTCATTTCAATATTCTAAAATCTCAATTCCATTACAGTGCAGAAAACTATAAAGTGAGACAGTATTTACATGGAAGCCTCCTTCTTAATCCTCTCACAACCTAAATGTGGGAAAGTAAAAAAAGAGAACAACACACAAAGTTTATGTAGAAATACCTACCTATCCTGGTAAAATCATGGGTTTGGATTTACAAATAATGTCCACCAAAAATAAACAAAAGATTAAAAAGAAAAGACCTTTACCTAATGAAGGTGGTGATTGTTTGTTTTTTCTCCTAGAAATATGAGCTATATGTCATTAAGTGTTTAAACTATATGTTTTTATTGATATGTCAGTGTTGTTTTTTTTTTTGGTCTTATTTTATATGATCAAGATAAAAATATTTGAAAGCTAATAATTTTAAAAAAAAAAAGTAATTTATTTAACATATTCTAAAATATAGCAAAAGCATAGACTTCATTACACTAATAAAAATTTTATAATGCTTAACTATGTAATTAGTTATGAAATTGTTAATTAGATAGTTTTAAAAAAAATCATTTCGAGTCTAAGTCTTATGATTTACCCTTATTATTTTCATATTTAAAAGGGGGAACCTACAAAAAATTATGGAATTTAATTTCATTTAGAAAGAAATGAGTTATGAGATAAAAATAGTAATTACATGTGGTAAAATTTATGTTTTGATTTTGAATTTGGAAATTTTTTTAGATTTATTTCTTATTCAAATTAATTTATTTTTGTATTGTTGGTTTTGTTTTTTAGGAACAATGTATGAGAAAATTTTAGGTCTAATTTTTTTAAGATATAAGAGAAAAATGAACAAAAACAGAATCTATTTCATGAAATAAATTCATTTCTCATCCAAATTACATAAAATTAAAGTAGTTTACTTTGTTTTTAAGACAAGCTTTTACAAAATTTTCAAAAATAAAATTGGTTTTATTTTGTGTGAAATTAGGTTTGAGTATTGAAACAAAGCCATAGGTTGACCAAGATTAAAAAGAAATTATAAAGTAACATTTTCAATTAAGAAAAAAAAATCCATTCAAAAGAGTCACCAGTTAAAAAACAAACAGCTGTTGCACTAATATTTAATTCAGAAAAACAAACAAGCCTGAAGTATCTTCATTCCTACCCCAGACATGACCAAAATTTCAAATTGATGCACACTCTACTCAAACTGATGGGGGAAAGCCTTTTAAAGTTTATTCAAGGAAGAAATGGAAGACCTAAGTAAACTTTAAGTAGGATTAATATTAATTAGAATTGAATAGAGATTGATATTTGTTGGAGTCTAATTAGGATTAGCTAGTTGAGTTATAATATAATTAGAATTTGAGTCATGATAGGTTATTAGAGTCCTAGTAGACTTTGGATGTTATAAGTAGAATTAGAATCATAATAGGTTATTAGAGTCCTAAGACTTTGGATTTCTTAGAGAAGCCTATAAATAGGCTAATCAATGTAAATCAAAGGGATGAATTTGATGAATAATATTAAACTTTCTTTTATTGCAAGGTTGCAACCCTCAATGGTGAGACTCCATTGATTTTTTTCTTCTAGGTGAGACTCCTAGAAGGCCTTAGTGAGACTCTAAGGTTTTCCATCTTTTCTTCATTGTTTCTTCTTTCTCTCTATTTCTTATCTTATAATTTTCTCTACCATAAAGTTTATTCCTTGTTCCTCTCCTTACACCCTAAAAATAAAACCCTAGCCCACCTACCCTTGAGTGTAGGCAACTATCCTAGGGTTGTCCTACATTAATTTTGGTATCAGAGCCAAAATTCTTGGCTTGAAGGCATATGCAATTAAGGAGCGGAGCAACTTATGCAAGCATGAGTTCCAAAAAAACTTCTAGCAATCAAGATGCCGCTACAATACACTTGGAGGAAATTTCAGCCACACAACAATCCCACCAAGATGCTATAATACAACTAAATAGAAAACTTGATAAGATCATGAAGTTATTAAAAAGAGCCAAGAAAATGACCAATTGAAGAGGAGATCGCAAGTCATCAATTTAGACAATCGCCAAGTCGGTCACGCGAAGAACAAGACAATTTTATGATGGGGAATCAGAGAAGGGCCAAACTTTTTGAGCTAGATGATGATGTGACAAAAAAGGTACGACTTGAAGTTGCTGAATTTTATGGAAAACTAAATCCAACAACTTTTCTTGATTGGATTATGTCAATGGAAGATTACTTTGATTGGTATGCAATGCCCGAAAATAGAAAAGTTCGTTTTGTGAAGGCAAAGTTGAAAGGAGCAGCACGTCTATGGTGGCATAATATTGAGAATCAAGCTCATAGAACTGGCCAACCGCCTATTGACACATGGGACGAGATGAAGTTGAAGATGAAGGAGCACTTTCTCCCAACTGATTATGAACAACTTATGTATACAAAATTGTTTTCCCTTAAACAAGGTACCAAGTCCGTTGAAGAATATACAGAAGAATTCCATGAATTGAGCATTCAAAATCAAGTGCGGGAAAGTGATGCTCAACTTGCAGCCCGCTACAAAGCTGGACTTCGAATGGAGATTCAACTTGAGATGAGAGCTGCACACACTTATACCGTAGATGACGTTTATCAACTAGCCCTCAAAATAGAAGAAGGCCTCAAATTCCGGGTTTCCAAGCGTCCAAGTTCACAAATTGGGAGCACTTTCTCCAACAGGACAGCAAGCAAACCTTTAAGCACATCAAACTTCAGAACTCCTAATCATGTGAATGGTGGGGCAACACTCAACAAACTTCGAATGTGGCTTATAAGAATGGTAATAAGGGTAAAAATTCAATGAGTAATGGAGATAGAAAAGTAGACATGACTCCTTTATGCTTTAAGTGTGGTGGGCATGGTCATTATGCTGTTGTATGCCCAACCAAAGGTTTACACTTTTGTGTTGAAGAACCAGAATCTGAATTGGAAAGTTACCCAAAGGAAGAAGAGACCTACAATGAAGATGAAGTTAGTGAAGAATGTGGCTACTATGATGGTATGACGGAAGGACATAGTCTTGTAGTGCGACCTTTATTAACCGTTCCAAAAGTAAAAGGAGAAGAAGATTGGCGACGTACTAGCATTTTCCAAACACGTATTTCTTGCCAAGGGAGATTATGCACCATGATCATTGATGGAGGTAGCAGTTTGAACATAGCTTCACAAGAACTTGTTGAGAAGCTAAACCTTAAAACAGAGAGACATCCAAATCCATTCAGAGTAGCATGGGTTAATGACACCTCTATCCCGGTAAGTTTTCGTTGTTTAGTAACATTCCTTTTTGGTAAGGACTTTGAAGAGTCTGTATGGTGTGAGGTCTTACCCATTAAAGTAAGTTATATTTTACTTGGAAGACCTTGACTCTTTGATAGAAGAGTTCAACATGACGGCTATGAAAATACATATGCTCTCATACACAACGGACGTAAGAAGATCCTTCGTCCAATGAAAGAAGTCCCTCCAATTAAGAAGTCAGATGAGAATGCACAACCAAAAAAGGTACTTACTATGTGTCAATTTGAAAATGAGAGCAAGGAAACTAATGTTATTTTTGCTTTAATGGCTCAGAAAGTGGAAGAATTTAAAGAACAAGATAAGGAATATGTAGCAAACGTACGTTAAATCCTTGATGACTTTTCTGACTTGTGGCCTGCAGAGTTACCTAATCAACTCCCTCCTATGCGTGATGTACAACATGCCATTGATTTGATTCCCGATGCATCATTACCAAATTTACCAGCCTACAGAATGAATCCAACAGAGCATGTTGAATTGAAGAGGCAAGTTGATGAATTACTTACTAAAGGCTTTATTCGTGAAAGCCTAAGTCCTTGTGGAGTTCCTGCCCTACTTACACCAAAGAAGGATGTTTGGAAGGTTATCAAACAATGTCTGTCAAGTAGGAAAAGGTTCAAAGCAAAATACGGGGTTATATACGCCATTACCAATTCCATCCAAACCTTGGGAAGACTTGAGCATGGATTTTGTATTTGGATTACCAAGGACACAACGGGGCTTTGATTCTATATTTGTTGTGGTTGATAGATTTTCCAAAATGACACATTTTATCCCATGTAAGAAGGCTTCAGATGCTTCTTATGTTGCTGCCTTATTCTTTAAAGAAGTAGTTCGATTGCATGGATTACCACAATCCATTGTTTTTGATCGTGATGTCAACTTTATGAGCTATTTTTGGAAAACCTTGTGGGCCAAGGCAGGTGCTCAATTAAAATTTTCAAGTTCTTTTCATCCTCAAACTGATGGACAAACAGAAGTTGTCAATAGCAGTCTTGGTAATATTTTGAGATGCATTGTGAGAGATCAATTGAGAAATTGGGATAATGTCTTACCACAAGCCGAATTTGCTTTCAATAGCTCCACTAATCGTACTATTGGGTACTCACCTTTTGAAGTGGCATATGGGTTGAAACCTAAGCAACCTATTGATCTTATACCATTACCTACTTCTGTCCGCACCAGCCAAGATGGTGATGCATTTGCACGTCATATACGAGATATACATGAAAAGGTACGAGAAAAAATCAAAATCAGCAATGAGAACTATAAAGAAGCAGCAGATGCACATCGAAGATATATTCAGTTTCAAGAAGGTGATCTAGTGATGGTTCGTTTACGACCAGAAAGATTTTATCCGAGCACATATCAAAAGCTTCAAGCTAAGAAAGCGGGTCCATTTCGGGTACTAAAGCGGTTGGGTGAGAATGCTTATTTGTTAGAGCTCCCTTCAAACTTGCATTTTAGTCCAATATTTAATGTGGAAGATTGTATATCTACCATGGCCATCACAACGATGTAAGTGAAAAGTTGGATCTTCAATTACCACCTACTCTTAGCCCACGTCCTGAGATCGAGTATGTTCTTGATGATCAACTTGTTCTCGACAAGGTGGATACCAAAAATTTTTGGTGAAATGGCGAGGGAAACCACATTCTGAGAATACATAGATTACGACAACGGATTTTCAGAAGATTAACCCCGATCTCTATGAATTGTATCAAGCATCTAACTCGTCGGAGCCGAGTTCTTTCAAGCCGGGGAGAATTGATGGGGGAAAGCCTTTTAAAGTTTATTCAAGGAAGAAAGGGAAGACCTAAGTAAACTTTAAGTAGGATTAATATTTGTTGGAGTCTAATTAGGATTAGCTAGTTGAGTTATAATATAATTAGAATTTGAGTCATGATAGGTTATTAGAGTCCTAGTAGACTTTGGATGTTATAATTAGAATTAGAATCATAATAGGTTATTAGAGTCCTAGTAAACTTTGGATTTCTTAAAGAAGCCTATAAATAGGCTAATCAATGTAAATCAAAGGGATGAATTTGATGAATAATATTAAACTTTCTTTTATTGCAAGGTTGCAACCCTCAATGGTGAGACTCCACGGATTTTTTTCTTCTAGGTGAGACTCCTAGAAGGCCTTAGTGAGACTCTAAGGTTTTCCATCTTTTCTTCATTGTTTCTTCTTTCTCTCTATTTCTTATCTTATAATTTTCTCTACCATAAAGTTTATTCCTTGTTCCTCTCCTTACACCCTAAAAATAAAACCCTAGCCCACCTACCCTTGAGTGTAGGCAACCATCCTAGGGTTGTCCTACATCACAAACACTCTACTCAAAATTTTGAAACTAGAAGTAACAAAGATGAAAAATCTATTCCTTGTACCTTTCCCTTGAAACATGAAGGGTTTAATGGGGTATTTATAGACCCTGTTAAGCTGGAAACTGTAATTGAGTCAAATTAAGCTTGAATTGATTTGTCAAGCCTAATTTTGCTTGAAATTAATTTATAGTCACTCTGTTGACAGCTTTTCTTTCAAGCCATTACTCATAAATCATTTTTTGAAGCATTTAGAAAAATAAATTTTGGAACCATGTATGCAATGAAAACCCCAAACTCATCTCACAATCAATGCTGTGAAGCAAAAATAATCAACTGAAGTTGTTGGGATTGAATAGGATGTCAACCATTTTGTAGCAGAATAGTCAATTGTATCATATGTCAACCTTTTAGTAGCAGAACTGTCAATTTTTTCATACAAGGACAAAATCCCAAAAAAAACTTCAACACCAAATTATATATGACCAAGTATCTGAAACATCAGCTGCTTCTAGAACATGATATGAAGCCAACCAGTCCATGTATGTTTGCCAGCACAGATTCTGTGAGCAACACCTGCTCACCAATTGGAACATTACAAGAGTGATGACAAGCTAAAATCACAGAATCCCTTATCTGAATGCAAATACATTACTTATAACTCAAACACATAGGCATGCATAGAGAAAACACAAGAAACAAATCAATGCATAGTGCCAGAGTCATTGCTCTAGCTACTCAAGCTTACACTGGTAAACTACCTGCCACAACAGATGAGATTGCCTGTGTTCTACTGAGTCAAAGCACAGGCTCCTCCATGTGTTGCTCCTCTACAACCATCAGTGTTGTCACGTGCAATTAAGACCACTGTTGACATTGAAATTGCTAATACGTAGGTCTGTGGAGTCATTTTAGCTTTATGGCAGTAGTAGTCCTCCCTCTTTCCATGGGTGAGTGTCTAAGTTTGCTGCACTTCTAGCAACCTCTAGCATTTCATATGGCACCTTGTGGTTGCACCACCTGTTGACATGGAACAGCTTATCTGACACCGAGTCAACCTTGCTTTCGATTTGTTACTTTTCCCTGCAAACCAATGCCAGGCTGATGAGACCTCTGCTGGGCATCTCATTCTAGATGTACTTGTTGTACTCTTCCTCAACCATCCTCAGTTGTTAACCCATTAAGCATAGCAATACAGCCTCATGAGGATCCACTAATAGGTGGTGGATGAAAACTCAAACAAGCTGCCTTGAGAAGGCACAGAGCTCAAATGCAGTCATAGAAATATTGTGCTGCTCAACCTCACAGGCTAAACTGCCATTAGCCCTCTGCAGGCCACTTAAACTGGGTGGTGGGTTGTTCTTCAGCTTCCTATCCCTAGGTGGTCCTCATGTTGATCTACTAGCCAGCAGAAAAAATCACAATGCATACTATGCTTGTAGGCACATGGTTTGGAATTCACACTAACCGTCAAGCAAAGCAGCAAAATTCACATGACTCTTATAAGACTAGAAAGTACAAATCAAGTGTCTGATTATCTGCCTCTCCAGGAAGTCCACATAGATGCAAAGACAGACACCCTAACACAGCAGTGCACTTTTATTATTAATCATGGATAGGTAATATAATTTTTTAGAGAATGATATCCTACCAAGGGCTCATGGTGACCTCCTGCTAACCTTCTTCTCATGAACCAAGATGAATTAGTATAGCCATTCCAACAAGTTCATGAGGAATTAACCTCCTATATTTTCAAGATTCCGTAAAAACAGTGTTCTATACCACTTACCATGATTCCTTTCTAGATACTACCCCTTGGTGCAGTTTTCTTACAAGTTGTTGAGAGGCAGATCATTGCTCCAATAGTCACCCTGGAGTCTGATTGTTTGCAGTCTCCACCCTTATTCCTTTCCTGAGGATAGCCTCACTTTTAATTATAAACAAATGGGAGGGGACACATAGTATATTTCCAAAGGGGGGAGAGTCACACTGATTCAGAGCACTTTATTCAATTTGCCTATCTACTTTATGTCTTTATTCTGGATGCTGAGGAAATTGAGTTTGAGGTTGGAATGGATTCAAAGGAATTTCCAATGGGTGGAGGGAACTTAGAAAGAAAGCCCCATTCAGTGAAGTGGGCTCTTGTTTGGCTCAGATTAGAGAAAAAGGGGCTTGGGAGTTAGATGTCTTTCTTTGCTCAACAAGGCTCTTCTTAGCAAGTGCATGTGACGGTTTGCAATGGAAAGGGAGGCATTTTGGAAGCAAATTATAAGTGGAAAATATGGGGAAGTTGAAGTGGGGGTGGGGGGTTTGTTTGTTCTAAGGAAGTGAGTGATAGGTATGAGCTTGGGTTGTGGAAAGCCGTAAGGAAATTATGGGTGATTATTAACGGTAGAGTCTCCTTTTCTGTGAGCAATGGGGAAAGGTAAAGTTTTGGAAGGATAAGTAGTGTGGTAATGAACTGTTGTGTGTTTCTCTCAGATATATGGAATCAACCTAATGTTGGATGTTGTTGGACTCCTAGCTTCTCTAGGCATCTAAATGATTGAGAGATTGAGATTGTGAAGTGATTCCTATCGAGGCTTCAAGAAAAGGTGGTGAATGGGGAAGGAAAAGTTAAGGTGATCTGGTTGAAGACAAAGAGTGGTTCTTTCTCTGTGAAGTCCCTTTACGCTTTCTTAGAGCTTGGGAGTTCAGCCCCTTTCCTAGTAGATGTTGTTTGAAACTCTTGGGTTCCACCTAAGGTGAGTTTTTTTGTTTGGGAGGTGTTGTGGGGTAAAACTTTGACCTTAGATCAGCTTCAGAGAGGGGGTTTGTTGACTAATAGATGCTTCCTTTGTCATATCTAAAAGTCGATTGACCACATTCTGCTACATTGTGGTAAGGCGAGGGTTTTGTGTTAACTTTTGTTCCCTTTTTTTGGTGTATCTTGGATGTTATCTTCCTCAGTAAGAGAGACCTCATTAGGATGGTGTGGATCCTTCATTGAAAGGAAATATAAAAAGGTGTGTGGAGCAACCCCTTTGCGCCTCTTTTAGACAATTTGGAAGGAGAGAAATAGATCATTTGAAAATGAGGAGCTCTCTAACCAATGACTTAAAAGCTTGTTTCTTAGTAACTTGTTATCTTGGACAAAGTTGTACATAACTGAAGGCCCAATGTCCTTGTGTGACTTTCATTTTGATTGGTTGAGTTCTCATTAAGGTAGCAAGTAGTTTTTTTGTTTATCCCTTTCCTTTTTTGCCATCTTTTGGTGGTCATTGTGTACGTCATGTGTACTTTGGTATGCTTTTTTTTTTTGTTTTACAACTTTTAATGCATTCTTTTAAAATACTAGATATTTTAGTAAACGATAGTAAAACCCCAGAACTAATATTAAATAATAAATCATCAATTGTGTTGTGATGGCTCTAATGTCTGTAATGGTCTGGACCTAGATGTTGGATTGCAACTTCAACTGGTATGGAACCAAGAGAAACACAGTTCCACAACCAGTAGTTACTACCTGTTTTAAAAACCCTTCATTGATGCTAGCTAATATTATTTTGCTGATGCAGGAATTAAAGCTTCTGACTCAGAGAACTCAGCTAAAGCTTCTGCCATAAACAACTCCATCAAGGGTGTTGTGAAATCTCGATGAAACTCTGCTGGGGTAGCAAAACTAACCACAAACACATGTCACAGGGCTTGGAATTGAATACAAACACGATATTCGACATTCGGAGCACAAAATATTTGCAGTTTCCCATGAACATCAGGGCCGATCTTTCTAGAAAAAGAAAGTACAGAACAAAAATAAGGGGATTCTGAAGTTGCAGGATGACTGTTTTCACTATATGCTACACTGGTACTGTTGACATTCTGAAGTTGGCCAACAATTTTAAAGACCCGAGTTTTAGAAAGGAAACAAAATTCCATAGTAGAACCTTTACTCAGATCACGAATCTCTTATGGTTGTATGCTGGTAAAAATTACCTTCTTGTTTCCTCTGTTAGGTACTTTAGGTGGCTTCAATAGTTCTACTACTACTACTAATAATAATAATAATAATAAAGTCAGTCAATTTGATACTAATTGTATACCTAACAAAGAAATCTTCCTTCTTATTTATAGAACTCCACAAACAAACCAAAGATTACTACTACGTTAGATGTAAGAGCTGACCCAGTGTCCATTTTGATATCATGTTCTCTGTTTTTAAAATTAAAAAAAAAAAAATTAATAGTTTTTATATAAGACATAGGAACTTTTAGAGATTTATTTTTAAAAAGTAATGATTTTAAAAATTATTTAAAAAAAATTAAAGAATAAAATTTTTTTTCTACTATCTCAGTTTGAGAATTTTGAAAGTAATTTTTAAAAATATAAGGCAAATATATACTTTTTATTAAAAATATTTAGCTTTTATATAGAAGTTTTTTATTTTAAAAATAAAAAGCATGAAGTGCATCTGAAGACTTTATTTTTCTTTTTTCTTTTTTTCTTTTTTTTTTATCAAAAGCGAATTAATCTATTAATTGAATAACTCTCACTTTTCAGTTGACAACAAAACGTGATGAGTGGAATTTATAATTTTTTTATACTCAATAAATAAGCTCAATTGATAAATAATTTTTAGGATTTTCCTTTTAATATTGATAGTAATGGATTTTTTCTTATAATAATAATAATAACAATAATTTATTATTATTATTATTATTATTATTAAAATTGAAACAAACTTTTTAGTAATAAGTTTAAAAACAAATATTCTTAAATGATTGCAACAAATAGGATGTTTCCTAATACATGTTTTTATGGTAACAAGTTGGGTTTTTATATCAAGTATGTTTTTGTTACGAAAAATTTTCATCGTGGGATTGTTGCAATAAATATGTCACTAATTAATTTTATTAACAAATAAAAAAATGAATGATATTTGTGATGACAAAAATAAACTATTTAGGGCAAAAAATACATCTATTTTGTGACAAGTTATGTGACAAATTCTTTTTTTACAGCGAGCATTATTTGTGATAATATAATATCTTTAGTAACGAATCTTTGTTTTCCTAATAAAAAATAATTAATCATAGGCTTTATAGTAATGAAGTCCCATGAAAACCTTTTTGTCCCGAAAATTCTTTTATAATGAATTATCATATTTTAATCATGACTTAGTGACAAAATCTCATATTTATTTTAGTGTATAGTTTTCTTTACAACGAATATAAACTTCATCCTTAAAAGAACTATGGTAGCAAAATATGAAACTTCTTGTTGTGGATGAAGCTCATTTCAAACCCTCACGTAGACAATTGGTTTCAGAATGAAATAGCCAAAGCCTTGGGTCCAATACAATTTAGCCAAATTTTATTTAATATTATGTCCTCCAAACCATTTCACCCATTTTCTATATGATATAAATATCTTTATTTTCAGAAAAAAATTACTAAGAGATGTCATTGAACTATCAAGAAAGAAAGACATTAAGGAAAACATGTCATTGATCATATTAAAGTAATTATAATCACACCTATATTTTATGAAAAAATTAATAATATTGAAAATGCTTATTTGTACCTTATTGGCATTGGTATTATTAACACATCATGCTAGTACATTAACATCATTCACTCAATGTACTGAAATTGCTTAATCATTTTTATACAAAAAAATTGTAAGTCTTGTAAATTCAAATTAGTACTTCATTTGGTTTATAATATAAGTATATTAGAGAATATAATATGATCATATAAAATGATCAATTCCATAAAAAAGTTGAAAATTTTTCGAGTTACGTTTTATTATGATGTATTATAATGTAAGTATAATTATATTATAATCATAATATTATTTTTTGCATAACTATATTTTGTAACCATATTAATAGTATTAGAGAAACTTTTTGTAGACCTCATTGACATCCAACACATTAACATCGTCCACTCAATGCATCAAAAAAAAAAGGAAAAAATGTGTATATAAAAATTAAGAAAAAAACCCTATGCAAAGGAAAAAAGAAATATAAAAATTATATAATTTTTAAAAATTATTTTAGGGTTTATTACACTTTATCCCCCTAACCTATAACATGTTTTGCATATTGTCTCACCGAGTTTAAAATCGAGCAATTTGTCATCCATTCTTTATAATTGTATGCAATGTACATTTTTGAAGTGACGATGTTATCTTAATTGGGCGGAAGGAACATATGCTTTCCATGTGACCTATTTAAGTAAGGGCAAAAGTGTCATTTCATTTTAAAACCCTAATCAAGCCCTCCTTTGCATTCGTTCTCCTCCTCTTCTTTCTTTCTTCCTAGGAATGGCAACGGGGCGGGTTCGGGACGGGTCGCCCTCATCCCAACCCCGTCCCGTTTATTCAAAATAAATCCCATCCCCGTCCCAAACCCGGGGCGGGGCGGGGTATGTAATCTCATCCCCGTTTTGAAATAATAATCAAAATCCCATCCCCGGCCGTTCCAACCCGAGTTGCCCAAAAACAGGTGAAAAGAAATGAGTTACAAACTGCTGAAATGAGGAGAATAAATTAGCAAAAAAACCACCTTGTTGCTATCAGATTACAAATCTGGACAATCCCAAATATCACCAACAAATTTCTCATCTTTTGCCCAGAAATTGACAAAAAAACACCCAAAACCAAACAAATCAACACTCAAATCTCTCATCGTTTGCCCAAAAACTACAAAAAAAAACCCCAAACCAAAAAATCAACATTCAAAAAAAAAAAATACCTAAAACGATTCCCATAGAGAAAATAGCAGTTTCGGATGATTTCTGCATTGAGTACTCCAACTGTCCCAAACACACCATCTTTTAGCATTTTGACGAACACTTGAGTTGCTGATTGCATATTAGGGATGAGTTTCAGGGACGAGAACGAGGATGGGAGGGATTTGCGGAAGCCATTTCTTCACATTGGAGACTGGTATAAAAAGGGGTCAAGGCAATCTAGTATGATGAGGTCGTCTCAGGTGATTCGAGACAGCTCCGCCTCCATCATCGCTTGTGTTCTCATCAACAACCCCAGGGACGAGAACCCTAAAACGAGAGAAAAAAACCTAAAACGGGAGAGGAAACGGGAGAGGAAGACCAGAAAGGATAGGAAGTAAATATTTATATACGGGGGGTAAAATTGTAATTCCATATTCGGGGCGGGGCGGGGTATATTGTTACTAAACCAGATCCCGCCCCGAACCCGATTCGGGTTTTTAAAAAAAACCTGAACCCGTCCCATCCCCGATTGATGTGCTCCCATACCCGTTCTAATCAGGGCGGGGCGGGGCGGGTGACCCGGAAAACCCGCGAAATTGCCATTCCTATTTCTTCCTCCCTAAATTGCAATCGAATCATAACCGAATCCCCAAATTGCAACCAAAGCATATTAGGGAGTGAAAATTGCAAGAAAATTGTGATAATGCAACATTTTTCTAAACTTTTCTCTTCCTCTTCTTCTTCCTATATATCTCTTCACTTTTTCTCTCTCATTTTCCTTTCTACCAAAAATTCCACGTTATAAAAGCATGGGTCGGTGTTCAGCTTGATTTTTTTCCCCAAATTTCTTCTAATCTTCTAAAACATCAAAACGAAACCCTAACCCTAAAATGGAAGCATAACATAAAAATGAAATCTAACCCTAAGTTTGTTGTATACATGTGTTGTGTGATTTGGTTGTTGTGTTAAGTTTGTTTGTTTATCGTTGTTTTTGTGGGTTTTTGTACTTTGTTTGGTTGGCGAGAAAATCAATTGATTTTTTTTCCTTTATAGATTTTGAATCTAAGACTACTTGAATTAGTTGAAGAGATTTTTTAATAATATTGTTATTTTTTTGGTAAATTTTTTTGAGTTTGGTTCTAATCACCATAAGATTTGTAATCCTATTCGTCAGAATTCTAGTTTCTCATGCCAAAATTCTAGGAAAATTCCAATTAATGATCGAAGGAGGAAGAGGGTTGAGGATTTGAGTGTTTTGAAATGAAATAATTGTTTTGCCCTCGATCACGTGGAAAACACATGTCTTTCCGTCCAAAAAAAAAATATTGTCTCTAAAAAAATGCACATTGCATGCAATTATAAATGAAGAAAAGTACATTGCTCGATTTTGAACTCAATGAGGCAATGCGCAAAACACGATATACGTTGGGGGGTAAAGTGTAATAAACTCATTATTTTATTATAAAAAATTAAAAATGATTGAACATTCTTCATCATTTTCTAATTCTTTTAGACAATCCAAATAAAAAAATTAAACATTTTATCTTCCTCAAACTCAATACAAAAACATGATTTATCAATTTAAAATTAGAAAAAAATTATGAAAAAAAAAATTATCATTCTTATTATAGAATTATGAAACTTGTTTGTTTTTAATAAAAGTAAAAATTATAGTAAAAATATAAATGTATCCAAAAACATAATAGATGTTGTTTTGAAAATATTTTTTACAAGTATTTTGGTTTTAAACAGAAAATTAAAATCCAAAATTTTGGTTTAAAAATAGAGGAATGCAGGGAAAAACCAAAACAGGGGCAAGCATGAAAGTAAATCCGGATCCAACACAGCTCAATGCGCAACAAAATAAACTAATGATGCTCAAGTAGCAAGATGAGGGAGAATCAATAAGAAATACCCAAAGAAACCATACCTGAAGTGCTCCCCAGATCCTCCAAAGATCCGTAAGCTTTTTCACCTGGTTCCTCCCTGTTTTCTTTTTTTTCTATTGAAAAAAAATAAATCTTCTTCCCTACCCCACAGAATCAGCCGACCCTCCAGATTTTTCTTCCCTCCATGTCTTTTTCTCCCTTTTTTCGTCCAGCTTTTTGCTTGCCCCTCCTCATTTTTTTCTCCTCAAATTTATTTTTTTCTCTCTCTGACAAGTCTTCACTTGCTCCCTGTTCCTTGCTCAGCCGATATGTCACCATCTCAACCACCACATCCATGCATGCTTGGCTTCTTCGGAAACCGGCCCCCACTTTCGAATGAAAAACACAGCTCTCCCTCGGCTATGAGAAAAAACATTGGTTCAAGAGGGGTCTATAGAGTTGTTTGAGAGATAAAATAGTCATGAAAGTTTAAAAAAAAAAATTAACAAAAGAGATAAATTTATTGTGGAATGAAATGAGTGGAATGAAATGAATGGAATGAATAAAATGAGTGAGAAGATGATGTTTTTGGAGGCAAACAAATTGAAGAGGGGTAAAAGTGTCCAAAGTGGGTCATTTCACCATGGAATTAAAGGGAGGTCATTTTTATAATTTGATAGTTATTTTGATCTATGTGTCCAAATAACCCTTGATAATATTCCATTAGATAAATATAATATATATATATATATATATTTGTTATATGGTGAAGCTAGCTAACATTGATATCACATTTGCAAAAGATAACATGTTCCAAACTTAAAAGAAAAGTAGCAAACTAATAGTGTTAAATGAATTTGTAAAATATGATAACATCCAAAAAGCAAGTGGTAATTTAAGTACCATATAAACATGCCAACAAGTGATAATTAATGACTCTAAAAAACCCAAAAGCCAAGTGCATATAAAGAAAATGTCAATGTTCATCCATTAAAAGTGATTAAGAATTTGTGAGTAGTGTATCATGCAAGGGAAGTGAACTACTTGGACCTCATTGGTGTATCTCATTAATAAGGCTAGCTAATTGATTTATTTGGGTTCGCTACAACTGGATCCAAGTCTCTTGAGTTTGGATGGGTTCTCGTGTTTCTATAAGCTCATTCTCTAATTTTGTCTCTCAATGTGACTTAGTATTTATAGTTTGAATGAGGATGAAGGTGGTTAAGGGCCACGACCTAAGCCCTTGATCTATCCAAATCTCAAGCCTAGCACTTGCACACATATACCGACCTCTCTATAAGCTTGACCACCTTTTGGCACTTGTTGCCTTTGCAACTCTAACATTCTCTCCTACAAATACAAGGGAAAGTTAAATAATGTGAGACACAACCCAATTGGATAAATAAAAGTTACAAAAATAAAGTACATTCAAATAAAATCTATTTGGCATATACATGAATTGATACACAATTTAGGCAATCCAACTATAATTTATTGCAAAGAGACTATGTATAACTCTAAAAATTTATTTATGTTTCACAACATGTTCCTCACAACCATGGTAACATTTTGGAAGGTATAGATCTATTTCTATAATATTTTCATAAATTTTATTGACCATAGAATCATCAAATTTAATAAAACCAATTTATTCATTTCTATCTAACATTTTTCCAATCATAAAACTCAAAACCACAAAATTATACTACAATTTAATTCTAATAATAATAATAATAATGAATTTAATTGGTTCTAAGATTCTATAAAAAAAAAAAAAAACTTATATAAGAAGTCTTTTCCTCTTGGTTCAACTAACCATTGTATTCTTTTGCTACATAATAATAATAATAATAATAATATTTTGCTCTTGATTCTATAAGAACTTAATAATAATAATAATAATAATAATAATAATAATAATAATAATCATAATAATCTAACATCATATTGAATTTAACTGGTTCTAAGATTCTATTAAAAAAAAAAAAATAAACTTATACAAGAAGTCTTTTCCTTTTGGTTCACCCAACCATTGTATTATTTTGCTACAATTTTTTTTATTTGTTTTGTTTTGTTTTTTTTAAAGGAACATTTTTTGTGCTTAAAGATAATATTTTGTCATCAAATTACTTGAAAGGCAACACTTTCTCTAGAATGGGTCAATCAAACAGAAGTTGCGATAGCAAGTCAATGGCTAAAAATAATATTTTGTCATGATTGTTTTTTATACTGAAAGGTAATATTTTGCCATGAAAATTTTTAATTCCTAAAAACAATTTTTTACCATGAATAGTTTTTTGTTCTCGAAAGTGATCTTTTGTGATGCGACTTTGTTTTCTCTAATAAAAAATAATTAGTCATAGACTCATAGCAATGAATGAAGTCACCACACAAATCCTTTTGTTCTAAAAATTCCTTTACCATGAACTATCATATTTTAACCTTGACTTACTTGATGACAAAATCTCGTATTTATTGTATAGTATTTTTTAGGGTTATTTGGTTAAAGTGGTCAAAATAACCCTCATATTTGTAAAAATAACCTACCAGTCAAAAATCATAAAAAATGACCTATTTAAGACAAAAATACCCCTCATTTTATTTCTCTCCAACGCTTACAGCTTCTTCTCTTCTACTTCATTTCCAAAACGACTCCTCATATTTTCCTTTAGAAATCGAAAAAAAAAAATTTATTATCTTCTTATTCTACTTTATTCTCTTTCTTTGGTGTATAGAACATAAAACTCATCTTAACCAATTCTTATTTTATTACTGTTATTTTTTCTTTTATCGTTTGTTTGGTTTCTAAGAAAAAGGAATGGAAAATGAAAAAAAATAGAGATCTTGAATTATTTGGGTGTCGTTTGCCCAAGCAATTATTGGGATGGGTTGAATTTTACGGTTTCTTCAATTCTATTGTTGATTTTGCTCTCTAACCTCTGTTTGGTTGCAGAGAAAATAATGGGAAAGAGTAGTAGTCAAATTATTGGATTATTTGCTTGCCATTTACTGATGCAACTATTTGGCTCGATTAAGACAACATGATTCAATTTCTTTAGTTTCATATGTTTTCTCTTCAAATAAATAGAGTTTTAGAGGTGTTTTGTTCAATTTCTTTCACTATCTATTTCTCCTTTACCATTATTTGGTTGCTGAGAAAATTTACTAGAGAAGAAAATGAATCAAAATTGATCTTGAATTCTTTTTGTGTCATTTGCTTATTCAACTATTTGGTAGGGATGTTTTTTTTCTCTTTTGGTTTTCATTCTTTTGAAATCAGAATAGTGTAAAACGTGAGGCCTAGAGTTTAGTTTTTTTTTTTTCTCTTTTAGACCATTTTTTGGAGAAACAAACAAAGTGTTGAGAGGTTTTTTCAATAATTTGAGGGTTTGATTGTTCTTTCTTTTAATTTACAGGGAAAAAGAACATAAAATTTGGCATGGACACTTCATTAGAGACATCCAATGAAAAAAGATTTGAAAGAGTTTCCTTGAAATCTAAGAATTTATTGGAAAATAAAATAGAGAATTTCAATAACTCGGGTGATATTTTTTATATATGCAGATGTCAAGTCAAATGCTAGTTCTTTGAATTTTGGTAAAAATGGTTTAGATGCTGAGAAAAGTCGAGATCATTCTAAGGACAGAGCTGATAAATGAGTTGTCAAGACTGCTCTTGATATGAACATAAATAGAGATGAATTGGATGGTATAAAGATGGAAAAGGAAATTGGGGAATTGAAGTCTCATGTCCAAAATGCAAGCACATCCTAAAGATCAGAGCAGAGTTCTGATTGGCGATTTGGGGAGAGAGGTGAGGTGGAGGGGTTTCGGAGAAACCCAATAACGAATATTAGAGGAGGTATGAGATATTTGCAATCTACCTACTCAGATGAGAGACCATCAAATTATGGTTATGGAGAGCCATTGAGGAATGGTAGTAGTTCCTTAGATGGAGGTAATAGAGTTGAGTACTTTGGACATGATCAAGCCATGCTTATAAGACAACTTGACGAGTTGAAGGATCAATTATAAGCCATGCATGATCATCCATTCAACTCATTGACCCATACTTGTATTGATTAGTTTCGAGAGAAAATGACAACTGAATTATTCTACTTCAAAATTTTACCCATGTAGTGGGTTTGAATTTGACTATCTAATAGGTTTATATATTGTTGAGAGATAATTGTTATTTCGAATGAATTTGACTTGATACTCAAAGTTACAATTTTTGTAATGTAACTATAATTGTCAACTTAACCATAGTTAAGTTATTTGTTAATGCAATTCAACAATTGTTAAGTTCAAGTGAAAATGCTAACTGTGAACTTAACCAAGTTAAGGTGAAAATTTTGACTAAGAACTTAACCATAGTTAAGTTCTTTATTAATACAACTCAACCACATGCTATAAAATAGAGGGAAAAGTAAAGGTGTCTTGGAGGGAAAAATGAGGGGTATTTTTGTCTCAATCGGGTCTTTTTTGTACCTTTTAAGGGATGAGTTATTCTTGCAAATATGTGAGTTATTTTGACCCCTTCAACCAAATAACCCTTTTTTTTTACCACGAATATTGACAACTTCATTCATAAAAAAAACTATGGTAGCAAAATATGAAATCTGTCGTCATAGATGAAGGACTTTTCAAACCCTCACATAATTAGTTCCAAAATGATATAGCCAAAGCCTTGGGTCCAACACAAGCTAGCCAAATTTTATTTAATGTTTCGTCCTTCAAAACAATTTCACCGATTTTCTTCTTCGAACATATACATATGGCATAAATACCTTTATTTTCACAAGAAATTACAAGAGCTGTAGATGTCATTTGATCAACCATCAAACTATATCCCTGCTGTTATCAGGAAACCACATCCATTATTAAAAGGAAGGACATGACAGAAGGGAAAGCATAAGAAAAGAAATAGAAGCTTTTGAAGATTACTATATGTTCCAATCGTGTATTAGAATGTGGTTAATACAACACAAAAAAAACTGATTGCAGGGAAAGTTAACTAACATGTATAATATGGCATCCTCCACATCCACATGACATCATTATTGGAAAGATTTTCATCCTGGAAATCTGATATCGCACAAATTTGATAGAAATGTCTTTCAAACCAAAGTTCCTCATCAAATCTCACATTAAAAACCATATATCCATGTTAATTAGCTGAGGAGGATAAGTTGATTCCAAGTGAAGTCGTTTCACTTCAATGTTCAGCCTCAGGCTCTTGCAAGGATATGACTGTCTCAAAGGCCCCAACCAGTGCTCTCACTTTGTTTTTCCTCTTCTCCAGAAGCTTACTTGCAGTCTCCTCAATAACTTCATTGTAAACCTGAGAATCCTTCTTCCCGTTAGCTGATTGTCGCTTTGATGCCACATTTTCTGCTTCTGGCTTCTGTTCCTCAACAACATGTTTCTGTCTTTCCTCATTTACATGCTCCTGCTTTCCCTCATCAGCATGTTTCTGGCTTCCTTCATCACCCTCTTGCTCCTCAACCTTGTTCTTGTTCTGATCATCTCCAGAATCTTCAGTAGATGGTGCATCCCCTTCCTTTGTAATGGGATTTTCAGTTGCATCCTCCTCCCCTTGCTTGTCTTGGGCTTCTACCTTAGGCTCACCTGCAGAGTTTTCTTCTGGCTGACTGCTATTGATTTCATCTTTACTTTCTTGGTCATCAATTTTATCTTCAGTGCTTTCTTCAGGGCCGGCTGCTGTAGATGAATCTTGATTTTCTGGAACTGTAGAAGTTTCACAAGGCTTGAGCTTCTCATCTTGATCACCGTCAGGTTCAGTACTATTTTCAACATCAAAATGTGATGAATCTGAGGGGATTTCTACCCCATTATCAATATCCTTCACTTCCACTTCTTGAACAACATGAACCAACGATTCCTGATCTTCTTGTTCGGATTCATTGTTGAGTTTGTCTCCTGTATCAGCAACGGTTGGAGCTTTTTTCTCTGAGGCTGATGAGGCACTGGCTTCTTTCTTGGTGGGTGGGTTACTGGAGGTCTTCTTTGTGCTTGTTGATTTTATTACCGATGGCTGAGACTTTACCACCCTAGGTGTCTTTGAGGTCCTATCTGAGATTGGCTTTGGTGCAGTAGTGGGCTTAGCTGGTGTCACAGAAGAAGATCTAACTGCTCTATCTCTACCACTGGGAGAGAGAAGTGCTTTCTGTATTTGGGAAGGGGATGGAGGCTTGTCAAAGGATCTTCTTCTGTGGACAGAGGGGCCAAGGGTGGAGTCTTCTTTCTTAATATTCTGTGAGCTTATGGTAGGCCTGAGATAGCTTGGAATTTGTTTTTGGGATGCAGATGTAAGATCTTTATCAGTAGAGTCAGGGTTGGATGGCTTGGGACATCTTTTAGTGAGGGTGCTGCCACTTTGAAGAGGCTTTGAAGGGGATGTGCCCCTCTTCTCCTTCCCTGCCGAGCCAACATCCTTTCCCTTTGTCGCCATAAATTATTGAAGCTTTTACCAGTCTGCACCCAGCAGATGACAACAATAATTAATGAAACTCATCAAACCATGGATTCCTCTCTTTTCAAGTACTCAAAAATGATACCAAAAGAACAACTTTTTGAATGATCTTAGCCATTTAATCCACCAAAATGATACCAAAGGGAGTCCACAACACCCATCTTTTCATTGAGGGGTTTCATGTAAATTAATCTTCAATTGATATGAACTATGAAACAATAAAGCAAATATTTCCAACATAGCCAAACAATGAAATTAACATAAGATATATGGCATCAAAAGATTGACTGAAAACAAGATGTAACCAAGCATACCTTGATCAGAATAAATTCATTAAAGAAGAGGAAGCTGTGAAGGAACCAAAGGATTGAATGCTCTGAATGAATGGTATATGAAGGAGGGGGAGACAGATGATGGCTTGGTTGATAGAAGAAGCGTGAATTACGGTTGATGCTCTGAATGATCGGTATATGGGGAATGTTGACCTTTTCAATATACGTATATATACAACCAATTTCTTTGGGAACAAGCATGTCAACAGCTTCGAATCTTCTCGCTGGTCTCCCTTCTCCAACTATTCTCAAATTTCTGACTTTGTTTCAGAATATGCTTTTTTTTTTTTTTTTTTTTTAAGATGCATTATATTACATTCTAATATTAAGACCTGCTAAGATAGGAAACGTGACGTTTTGTATTTTGTTTAAAGAAATTGACAGGCTGATTTCTCTTTTCTACTATTATTCCTTTATCATTGAATTTCATTATATATATATATATAGATATTAAAAGAAAAAAAATTGAATTTGAATCACTTTTTTTTGGCTTATTTGATTAAAAGGGTCTTTAAAAACCCAAAATTTGAAATTTAACCTCCCATCATTTTTTGACCTCATTTGGACAATAAATGCTTTCATTATTATTATTATTATTATTATTTGTAAAAATAATAATTTCTTTTAAAATCTACACGTAAAAACTTGAAATGACAAATGACATTTATGTAAAAAAATGAGTTACTTTTCAAGAAAAATATGAGAAGGGTTAGATTCATAATTTGAGGATTATTTCGTTCCTTTTAATCAAATATTTTTATTTAATTTATTTATTTAATTTTTTTTTGTCAATTACTTTTATGAGGTAATGATTGAAGGGGAAAAAATTATGAAAAAAATAGTAAATTGATACAAAAATGAATAATTCTTTAACATGCATTCATCACCTACCAAACAGATAGGTGAGAATTCTCTGATCCAAAAACTTCATTTTACAATTTCCAACTGTAGAAAATGATGTTGAATGGGATGGTTGCAACTGTTAGACATTGAAGGTTGTTTCATTTAATTGCTAAAGGCAAAGAAAGAAAGAAAATTTGTTGGACATGCCTTTTGGAGGTCTCTATGGGTATTTTCTTTGATAGTATCAATTATAAACTAACCATAGAAAATGGGTTTCCCTCTTCTTTTTGTTTTATTCTATTTGTTTTTGCTTTTTTGGTTGTGACTATCTAGGAAATTAGCTAAAGATGCTAGTTTTATTCATGTGTCATATAATTTATGAAGTTTTCAAATATATTGATTACAACATGCAAAAATAGGTAACTATTTCTCTTAATTTATTCTTGGTAAAGAAACACCATTCCTTATTTCAAAAGAAGTTAGAGAGAAAAGGAAAATGTAATTTTTCTGCACGTCTTGGCATTCACCATAATATAGGTTTTACTTTTTAAATTTAGTTAGAATCATTGATGTATATATTACAACACCACTAAAAATATTTAGACATTTGGTTGGCGGGATATGATAGAATATAATATGTATATATTAAGATCTCGTATCCCATTGAATTGAAAATGCATATCTTAGGATATAATTTCTAATGGAATATAATATTTTAATATAATTTATCCAATGAGATATGTTATACTTATGGAAAATTCTACAATACCTCTTTCGGTACCATGCCTCCATTTTTTTTCAGCCATTGGATGAAAATGATTAAATCTCAGCCATCCAAATGAAAAGGAAAAAAAGAAAAAATTTCAAACCGGATACCTCCCCCTCCCGTTCTCTCCCCCATCTCTCCTCCTTTTCCCTTTTTTCCCCCATAATTTGCTCTCTTCCCCTCCATAGCTGTTGGCTCTTCCCCACCCTCATCCTGTGGTCTCATCTTCACTCATCCTCCATAGCCGACTTCATTTTGCTCTCATCTTTGTTTTCTCTCCCTTTTCCCGTTTTTCTCTCCACTGATTCTCCACAGCTGGGTGAAGACCACGGTCGGCTTCAACCGAGCCAACCTCTTCAAGGCCAACGTCCCAGACCTTATCAAAGACGTCTCCACAGCTAGGTGGAGACCACCTTCGCCGTCAACCGAGATCAAAGACGTCTTCACAGGTGGGTGGAGACCACCATCGCCGTGAACCGGGCCAACCTCCTCCAAGCCAACGTCTTTGACCTCATCAAAGAAGTCTCCCTCAAGGACCGCGAGCTCAGGATTGTGGGCGAGGTCGGTGCCAAGATCCGAGTCTTAGACTTCATTTCTCCCGATGTCCAGGTCAGCTCTTTTTTCTGCTAGATTCTTCTTCTCGAAGATTTTATGTAAATTATCTGAATTTTTGCTTTCTCTCCCCCCTACCCTTGCATTTTGTCACATGGAGAATTTCGGTTCTTTCACACGGAGAATTTTAGTGGAATCTTCATAACCCTTGTATTTTCTTCATATTTTATATTTTGTTTAAGAGGTGTAAGGGGGTGTGTGGACCCCGCATTTCGGCTCAATGCGTTTCCCACTCGATGGCGAGCTCGATTTTTATTTGAAAAATTGATTTTTATTGATTATTTGAAAATGACTTGGAGTCGCCACTTATTTTTGTTTTATTTTTAAAGGGTAAACAAAATAAGAAAGAAAACCCTAAGTGCGACTCCTTATTTTGGAAAAGACGGTCTGTGAAAAACCGGATCGGATTCGGGGGTTAGGTTACTTATCGGGAAGGTACGGTAAAGACCGTAACACCCCTCTAAGTCCCTAAAGTCGGGTCTCTACTAATAAAATGAAGCTGACGTGGCAATGATGAGGAAATCAATGAATACTCAGAGTGATCATGCACATATGAGAAACAGAACAATGCATAGAAGATGGCTAGAGTGAAAGTGGGTACGTACCTGAGCAACGAGCCACCATGCGCTATCAAGAAATGGGGTTAGTGCACAATTAATGAATATAAAATATAGCCCGCGGGTCAGTAAACAGATAAAGAACTATCAATCAGCACACATGACATTTCACTCAAATTCAGTTTTATTTTGATGAAAATTTATTTGATGTTGGGCCCCCACCAAAGCCTGTTTATTTTTGCACGAACCAATTCCATAAATTCCATCGCTCGGAATTACGAAATCGGGTTCATGCTTATTTTAAAACATTTTAAAAAATAGAGGAGATGTGAAAATGGCTTGCCAGAAAGAAAGTGGCAATCAATTTTTATTAAAAATGGAATTTTTGGAACCTAAAAATTCTAAGGATGAAAGATTGGAGAGTTGAAATTATTTGAAAACCAAAATTCAATAAATTATTTACAAGATAGAGTTTGGGAAAATCATTTTCAAAAACAGGGGATGAGGAAACACATGGCCCAAAGGTGGCCATACTAAAGGTGGACATCCAGTCCATGCATAAGTGGAAGGATATGGGGAATGACAACCACAGAGATGGGGGCAGAGAAGGTGTTGGCGGCATCCTAGTTCCTTCAAGCCAACTTCAGAGTTAGCTTACTGTTGATAAAGTCCTCTTGTGGAACCCCATCACTAATTATACTAAGCTCATTCAGAGAAGAAATCTCTCATTCAGAGAAATCATCAGATATTGCCTGGACTCTTAAGCGAGGCGCAAGTTGATTCAAACCTTCCAGTACTGAGCTCTGGTAGATCTTGACTGGGCAGCAAAGCTTGATCCTCCTACCAAAACTCTGTTTATCTGCTTCTCCTAACACCTCTATCACTTGCAGATGCAAATCCTGCCATAGCAGCAATATGAAGAGCAGTTTCTGAAAGCCTTGTGATCCTCACTCTCGCTGTTTGTGGATTTGACTCCAGGAATCCTTTTGCATTTTTCCAATCACCATTGAGTGCAGCAAGATACAGATGAACGTGTGCTTTAAGGCTATTGCTTCTTATCTCCCCAGAAATTGCACCTGAGTAATGCACTGAAGCCAATGGAAAACCATGATCCATGGCCTGTCTAACTGAGCTTGCATCGGATTTACTGGTTTCATTCTTGGGACACTCCTGTAAAGTTAGTCCCTGCATGTTTGTGGCCACTGATGACACTGATACACCAACATCTTCGGCTTCATGATGCTCAAACGGTTGCCTGTGAGGCTGATAGGAACCCATGTTCTCACATAAGCCATTATCAAAAAGAGATGCACCTCCCGAATTGTCTTCCTGTATCTTTCTACTGGACACAGAAACAGATATAGCATAGTCTTCATTAAGATTTTCATCACTATTGTCATCCTCGACCGGAGCTTCATCCAACTGGGATTTATATGCTGATTACTATCCAAGGGTAAGTTTGACTGATCTGTAAAAGGCTTAGAGTCTGCAGAAGGCTCCAAGAGAGACGACACACTATTAGATGGTAGGTATGTGTGATTGCCATTTCCAATAAACCCTTAGTCAATTAATGGAATATCAACCATTTCTGACTAGTCCTGTAGAAGATTTTCATCTGATGAAGCAAGCAGGAGAGACTGTGAAGGTGGCTTATATCCAAGACTGCCATGAAGGGAATTCTGAGCCAACTTCCCATCTTAATGGATACCAGGAACTTAGCGGGGAAACCTTGCTTATAGTTCAGGTGGTGACTTCAGTCCAATCCGTGAGAACGCATTTTGCTTGGTGAGTGGTGCATATGCAGCAGATAACTCGGCATGGGGAGGAGATATATTAGGTATATCAAAAGCTGCAGCATGGGTTTCGAGAAACATCATTAGTGGCATCTCTGGTGTGAATAAAGTGGGAGGTTGAGAGATGAAATGGGTACAAAGAACGGTGGGTGAGATGGCTCATGGAGATAGGTACGTATGGATTTATGCATGACGAGGGCAAATAAGAGAGATGGTGAAATCGTGAGAGGAACGGGTGGAATGGTGGAATTGGAAAATGGGTATGGCAGGTGTGTATGGGGTGTGATAATGGTGCATGGGGGTATAGTGAGTGTTGGATGAGTGAGATGAGCATTAGAGAGCAGGGTGGTGATTAGTGAGGTATTTGCATGGGAATATGGATGAAGGCTACGAAGCATATATACGGGTAGTGAGAAGGTGGGCATAACGGATATGGCTATGTGGAATGGGTTGTAGCAGATGGGTGCAATGAATGGAGGAAATGGGCGTCATGGGTGGAATAGGTAGTGGGAAGGGTGGAAGGCATGCAAGGTTAGAAAGGATGGGTATGGGCTTAGTGGAATGAGTAATGAAGAGAAACGGGTCTACTGGGTATGAAAAATGGGTATGTGCATTGGGGATAGGAAGGACGTGGAATTAGAAAAAAAACGGTTAAGTGAGAGATAGAGTAGGATAGCTGGAAAAATGATTAAATGGAGGTGGCAATATGTGAAACTTTCATGCACTTGCAGCACATGAACAGCTGCATCTTCACAATTTTCAAATCCATCACATTTGAAATCCCATTCAGAAGTTCCTTCTCAGAATTCAAGACCTGTTAACCATCCTTGGAAATGATTACACTCGCGCCCCATCCTCTGGCCGGCATATGTTGCGCCTAAACAGTGGCAAGGGTATTGACACATGAATTAACATACTGCTCTGACGTCTCATTTTGTTAGTTAATCAGGAAGCTCAATGGCGTGGTTTGTATGGATGATGGAATCAAGATCTGCAGCTTTAGACTCTTCCACATCCTAGGCAAATCATCATTCTTCAAGAACCAATTCTGCAAGTCCAGTAGCAAGGAATAGATTTCGAGAAGCCAGGAACAGGTCCAATCAATGGTTTGCCATCAGGCATGTAAGGGTGTACTCCTTCTCTCACTTCTCTACTTCAAGTGATATCATTCAGAGGCAGTTCTTTTAAAGAGAGGAAGAACGCCCTAGCTCGTTCCTATATGGGATCAAGTATGTACTCATTTACACTTGTATCAAATCCAGAAAATTTGGCGGCTGCTCCCCAGAACAAGGTTTCCCATTGTGTCCATGGTGGCTGTCATTGAAATAGACAAGGCTTGCCCTTGATCTCTTGATGCTGGACTGGTGGTATGCTGAGCTGCAACTTCATGATCAGTATATCCCACCTCCATCAGACCATGTTTCAGTTGGAGGAAATTGAAATTCTCTAGCACAAGCAGGTGACTTCCGGGATTTTACAGGGACATCCAACACAACTTCTGAATTTCTAATCAAATCACGTATTAAAAACCCATTCCCACAGCTAGCTGCCACAATAATGGCCTTCATCTTTTAGGAACCAATACCAGTAATTCACCAACAAATCCCACTATTCATTCTCTGCAATTCTACCTGGTACCTCTTCTTCAAGTTGGATAACATGCCCATTACCTGAATGAGGTGCTTTGGAGGAAGACCACCAAACCTAGGCTTCAGAAAAAGACTGTAACAGAGCCTCGGACTGGACTTTCAAGATGATTTCATCCCTGCAGAGACATCTTAGATTGGGGTTTTCAAGTTATGGCACTGTGCTATGCTCTCACCGCATCCCTGAATATGGCAATCCTCATTCTAAGTAGAATATTCCAATGATTCCTTGAGCCATGCAACGACATCTTCCCAGATTCACAAAATGTGCCCATACCCAAACCAGGACCAGTACTAGCCAAGACTCTTCTCCTTGGGCGTACCAGTGACCACCGAGAATAGAGGGTAAACAACAATGAAGCAAGGACCCAAAACAGAGTATAAAATGAATCCCCAGAAAACAATGACCCAAGCCCGTCTTATATTGAAGCCATAGGGCTTATGCATAGGTGGGAAAAGAAACCAGATGGAAACGAGATTTAAACCATATACGAATGAGATTAAAGGATCTCACTCAAACACACAAAGGATATCAAAAGAAGAATTCTCATTTTAAATCAAACCTCACATGAAGAACAGGGAGCAGATATGTCACAACACGGTCACAGCAACCCCAAAAGAAACATTAATGGCAATCAAAATGAGGTCTAGCAAACGTACCTGAGAACGTTCCCTTTCTTCCCTCTGTCTCAGCTCTTCCTTCTCTGGATAACTCTTTCTAGCAGCTTTCCCCTAAGCTTCAGGGATCTCCTCTCTCTCAAAGCCTCTGCTACTACTCACAATCTCCCGCTTGTTCTCACAGAAACGCTGCAATATCTCTCCAGAAAAATCTCTCCTCCAAGCCTTCCCTCTAAAGCTCCTCTAGCTACCTAAACAATGCTCCCTTCTTCTCCCCAGAAAACCTGCTCTGTTTTTCTTTTTAGCTCCTCTCTCCCAAAATCCCAGCTCTGCTGTTTCCTCTCAAGAATCCTTCCTCCTCTTCTTATTCTCTGTTCTCCTCCCCAAAATCTTTTTTGTTTACAAACAACAGCCAAAAGCCCCTCTAAAAGCAACCACGATTTCCTGCAGCTGCCCGCACCTCTGCAGATACCCTCCTTTTTCAATATCTCCAATGGCCAGGAAAGAGACCAAGCAGCTGGCCACCCCGCTCCTTTAACCATCTGCAGCTTTTTGCAGATTCTTTGGACACGTGTTGACCTCTGGTTGGCCATCAAAAACACCACTCTGGTGCCCCAACAGCCAACCAGAGATTGACACGTGGCCACCCTAGATGGCCACACTTGTCAAAAATGGCTACATAAAAGCAAGCCCAGAATGGGGGTCTACAGGGTGTTTTCAGGTTCTAAATTTAATGGTTTAAAAACCCGAATTGAAGACGTAGAAGAAGAAGAGGACGTGTAGTACTAAGGAAAAGAAAGCTGAGAAGGACACAATTGTTTGTTACTCAAAAGGCGCTTGTATCCTAATTACTTGGCGAGTTCTATATAAAGGGAAAAAAATGTGAGTAGTAATTATGTGTTTTACAATATTGTATCCATTATATTTCATGTTTTTTGTTAGATTTATGGATTGATTACATTATAGAAAAAGAGTGTGGTTAGATCCATTATTGAACATTGAAAAAAATTTATATGTTAATTTTGTCATCATTTTAAATGTAAAGAGATTTAGGGAGGATGTTGTAGTTGTAATGGTATTTGTATTTTAATTGGCATTTGATTGATTGTAGTAAGATATAAATATAAAATTTATTGAAATGTGAAAAAAAACTTATGTTGAGATAATGTGGCGGTGAAAGTATGTTTGATTTATTATATCTGAAATCATATTATAAAAATTAACTTAAATGATTTGATTTAATTTTTAGGAGCGAACGCGATGGTCTTGAAGTTGTTAGAAATCCAAAGAGGCCTATCGGTGCTTGGATACATTACTAGTAAGGGAAAATAGAAATATGTAAAATAATATGTTTTTTAATGTAATTTTTGTGGTTGTTATAGTTAAATTTGTTTGAAATTGTTTTGTAGTAACGATCAATTAGCCATGATGAAAGAAAAGGATAAAGGAGTGAAGATAAATGATAATGTAAGGAGTAATATTGCTATGTCTAATATAATTACATTTTAAAATTAGAATTTAAATTATGTGACCAATTAATGTAGTTGAGGAAAAAATTGGGCAAGAAGTGGAATGCACTTTCAAAAGTAGAAAAAGAAAATTTCATGGCAAAGTCCAAAGAAAGTTCAAAACAATATTCACTTCAAAAGGTTGTGGTTCCAAAGGTAATTTTTTTTGTAATGAATATTTAATTTCTTTACTTATGTATTTGTTGGAAATTATATTAATGTAAACATGTTTGATGTTTGTGTATCTTTTCAGTTATATCTTCAGACTCGATGCTCCCCCGAGCGAGTGATTAGAGTGATTGAAAAATTAGAACCAAAGCAAAAGGCAGCCATAGAAGAAATAGGATTTGGTATCCTCTTGCAACTTCGATGTAGGAAAATTGATCATGGGTTATGTCTTTGGTTGATAAATAGTTTTAATCCGAACACTTATATCTTAAAGTTGTATAATACTTGTATCAAATTATCCCCCATTGATGTTGAATTTATTATGGGATTGAGGGCAAGAGGGTTCAAGATTGGCATGAACAAAGATGTTAGCCATAAGAATGATTTATGTAAAAAATATTGTGATAAAAAAGGGTGATTGCCATTAGTGATGTTAGAAAATCAAATTAGGGAGGATAAAGAGGGTGGAAACGATTTTAAAATTCATTTTGTATTATTTGTGTTGGGTGCATTATTGTGCCCAACAATGAAGCTTTTTGTGAATCGTTCTTTCTTACATCTTGTGGAAGACATCGATTCAATAAAGAAGATGAATTGGGCAGAATTTGTGTTGTCCTATCTTGTGCACGGGATTGAAGAGTTTAAGAAGAAACAACAAAGTGGGGTTTGCGGTTGCTTATTGTTTTTAATGGTAATGTCCTTGTAATTAATTTACATCATAGTGAAATACGATTTTGTTTTAATATAATTTATGAACTAACTATATATCTATGTCAAATATACTCGTAGTTATTCTACCACGAACATATATCGTTTGAAGAGAAATTTCTACCGCTATATACTCGACCTTCTCCTCGGATTACTGCTTGGGGAGATGATGAAGTATTGGACAGGAAACGAAGATTGAAAAAACTTGGTGGATATGCAAATGAGAATGTAAGTTATAGTTTTGAAAGTCGTTTACTATTGATTTAAGTTTTTAGTGATTTAAAATCTGATATGTATTATATTTTGATGAATATATTGTAGCTTAAAATATGGGTGATAGAAAATGAGATAAGGGATTGCGTTGATGGAAATGCAACGACAATGGCGAGTGAGAATGAGGACGATGAGAAATTTGTAATCAATCTAAACAAAGATGTTATTAAACGAGTAAGTTTTACAATATTCATCGTGACTATCTATATTAGCATTGAACCTTTGTATTATGATGTTATTAATCACGTTCGTATATATCACTAGGTTGATGGTGGGAACTTAATGGAGATGGATAAAACCTTTCAACAATTAAAGACACATCTAATTGATATGGCTTATGGTGCAAGTAGTAGTAGTTGTGATCAAATTTTGGCTAAATTTGAGGAGAATTATAGTACAGTGAAAGGTCTCTTCCTTAGGTCAAGCGGAAAACCTTTGAGAATGCACGAGAAAGGAACGAAGAATGACATTCTCTCATACGAGAGAAGTTTGGAAGATACGAAAAATATGAATGTGAATGAACATTATCTTCACACTTTGTCAAATGAGAAGTTATGCACCGAGGACTTGAATGAAAAGAATGAAGATGCATGTGCTACATCAATTGAAGTGCATATCATTCCAGACGAAAATCAAAATATTTTACCATTTCCAATCAAAAGGAGTAGAAGAGATTATGGAAAGGTATGTATCATATAAAAGAAAAAATTATTTTCTTTACAACTACTTAACCATTACATAGTAAATAGATGTATATTAATGGCATTTTCCATATTAGGAACCATTATGAGCACTATGTGGTTATCCTAATCATGTTATGAAAACACGTACATCAAGGGAGAGGAAACCAAGTAAATTCAAGGTCTCTCCGTTTGTACACAATTTAAGGAAGATGGTAAAACGTGAAGCATCAGAGGTATAATACAAATAGTTTAATATCATTGTTCTTATTTTTGATACTTAACATATTTAGTTAATAATTATGTCTTGTTTTCGATTTAGTCAATCCCCATGTCCATTCGTGAAGACGTGATGGATACTCAATCATTCAATGTACTTCAATCTCTTGTCGCTGATTATGTTTTCAATAGAGCATTGTCAAAAAGGTTTGTCGTGTCTAGAACATTCATAGATGTGTTGTTACAATTTTAGCCTTCATATGCTTCCAAGTTAGTAAAGTTTGTTTGAACATATTATTATTTTAGTGAGCTTCTTGTTGACTTTGGTCATGAACATGGAGTTCGTGGAGATTTTGAGTGCTTACGTCCTAGACAAAATTTGATGGATGTTGTAAGTACCTACTTCATTTATATTAAATGCGTGCTATATTAGTTAAATAAATTTATTGAAGTTTCTGTTCAACAACAGGTAATAAATCTAGAAGCCTCAAAGCTAAATTATTTTGAAAGACAATTCATAGGCATACGAAGTATAAGATGCTATCTTCCCACGACATTTTCAGTAAGCTCATATTTCTCTTGTTGTTTACTTACATATTAAGTACAATATACTAATTGATTCGTGCCCAGTTGGGTATTTTAATAAAAAATATTTATAAATCCTATGACCTCATACTAGCGTAGCAAAACTACTATAGTATAGCAGCTCTAGGGTCGAACTCTGGGATGGGTTTTCACTCTACCAGTGATATACTCAAGATTAGAAATTGAATCTGATGATTTCCTTTGTCAAAAACTTAAAGTTTAAAAGAAAATAAAATTTGTTTTGAAAATGGTGTTTGGAACTAAACTAACATAGAACTAGATAAAAATGGAAGAAAGAAAGTCTCCCGGAGCTAAAGGTTGCTAGGATCAAGTTCAGAATGCAAAGTGGGAAATTCTGGATTTTTCTTCTCGTATTGGGGACAACAACATAAAGGATGGTTGTTTCCCGAACCGGTATAGGTTTAACAATGAAGATTTAATCCATAAAAAGTCAATAGAAATGGTAGTCAAGTTCCATTAATGGCTTTAGACACTATGGGTCTTCACCTTAAGCCACTTTCCAATGGCTTGTACATGATAACTAATGGTCTGATGTGGATCTATCAATAAGTATCCCCAGAGACCTAAAGTTTATCATGTATTGGCCATTCAAAGTGATTCTAAGGGATTTAAAGCAAAACTTTAGATTTAAAAGCCATTTATGAACTCCAATTACCTGTATTTAATGCACGAGAGTTTTCCACTTTAGCATCTGGACTTTTCACCTAGCTTCCTTCACTCCAAGAAACCAAAGGTTTAGCCTCTCATCCTCTGGGAAAACATCCTCAGAGGTTGTTTGGCTTCCAAGAAAAAGAAAATAGTAGAGAGAAAAGGAAAGCAAAGAGATCTCTCTATTTTACTAAGTGTAAAATATACATATGTTGTTTCGAGAGATGATTTCCATCCCTCTTATAGTCTTTACAAAGCAAAGTCTGTGATTGGCTAAAGGATAAGAAAGGAATTTACATCAAAAAATAAAAAAGAAAAGATCTCATGTGGAGTCGGCAAAACAGAGGAGATTTTGCACCAAAGTCGCATGGGCTGGTGCGAAATTCGCACTTGCTTGGGCTGGTGCGAAATTCGCACTTTGAAGTTCCAATTTCGCAAGGTGCGAAATTGTCTCTCAGCTTGATGCAGTTGTCTTACAAAGGCCATATCTTCCTCATTTCAGCTCCAAATCGTACACAGTTTGAAGCGTTGGATTCTTGACTTCCTGAGCTTTGAAATGGTATATAGCATGTAGACAATGGACTTCGGGAAGTACTCAAAAAGTGCAAAGGAAGACTGCAGCTGCTGTCCTCTATTTTCCTCTGTTTTTCCTCTTTGCTTCTCTCCTTTACTTGGCTTGTCTTAATGATCAAAAAAGCTGTCAAAACACTAAAACTAGCCACCAATATGATTAGAAGTCATTGCTAGGTCCTTAACATGCCAATTGGAATAAAAATGGAGAACTACTACACAAAAGTGCTTAAAACATAATGAATTAAAGACGCAAAATAGCACTTTTTAGGTAGTAATCACTCCCCCCAGCTAACACATTGCTAGTCTCTTAGCAATGAAGGGAATAAAAAGAAAGAAAAATAGATAATATAATAATTTACAAAATCATGCTGATCACTCCAAAAAATAATCAAGTGGCATGATTGGATCAAACTCTCACATGGCAAGTCAAGGATATAAAACTCAATCATCAACAAGAGTCATCAAATAACTTACCTATCACAACATACAAAGAGTGGGCATTATGCAAATTTGAGTATCAAAATAATTTCCACTCCCAAAGGACCAACTCTTAATCTTCCACAAAAATCTAAGTGTTAAGGTGTTTAGTTTCCCGTTATAGTATGTCAAACTATATTCTCCCCCCAACTAAGGTTTTTTTCTAACTTTAGCAACACTAACCCCCATATAAAAGGCTAAGAACATATTTTCTTGGGCTGGTGCAAAATTCGCACTTGCTTGGGCTGGTGCGAAATTCGCACTTTGAAGTTCCAATTTCGCAAGGTGCGAAATTGTCTCTCAACTTGATGCAGTTGTCTTCCGAAGGCCATATCTTCCTCATTTCAGCTCCAAATCATACACGGTTTGAAGCGTTGGATTTTTGGCTTCCTGAGCTTTGAAATGGTATATAGCATGTAGAAAATGGACTTTGGAAAGTACTCCAAAAGTTTGAAGGAAGACTGCAGCTGCTGTCCTCTGTTTTCTTCACTCTATTTTCCTCTGTTTTTCCTCTTTGCTTCTCTCCTTTACTTGGCTTGTCTTAATGATCCAAAAAGCTGTCAAAACACTAAAACTAGCCACCAATATGATTAGAAGTCATTTCTAGGTCCTTAACATGCCAATTGGAATAAAAATGGAGAACTACTACACAAAAGTGCTTAAAACATAATGAATTAAAGGCGCAAAATAGCACTTTTTGGGTAGTAATCACTAATGTTCGTATTATGTTTTCTTATTAGCAAATGATTTTGTGCGGGAGTCCTCATCCTTTTTTCAATAGAAAAACATCCATCGTGAGTAAGTACATTAGCGAATTGGATGATTGCGAGAAGGTTAGTAATTATTTGTAATGTTTAATTGCATATATGAAATTTAGAGTAGATATCATTTTCACCTATAATATACTATATTTTTTGTGGCCCAACTCATATATATTGTTTTCCTACCTTTACAGCTATTTATTCCAATGCATGACGATTGCCCGGGTCATTGGTATCTGTGCGTCATTGACTTCAAACACTTTGATATTCAAATTTTCGATTCATTACGATCAAAGAGTCGGGACGAGTTCCGGTTTAAGAGTGTCAAAATAGTGGTATGCTTTCTGCTTTGTGTTTTCCTTTTTATTTGGTTTTTTTTTTCTCTTCTATATTTATTAACCACTTTCAAAATAAATTAGGTTGAATTTTGTCAAACGTTCTTCAAACTGTATGACATAGGGAAAGATGTCTTCCAATTCTCCATTGATTGGGCTCCTTCGATTCCGACCCAAGATAATGGGTTAGTATGAATACATAACTCACATTAATATTCTTTTTCTGAGGTATAATTAGACAACCATTCAATAAGTTGTTTTACTTTTCTTTTCTCTTTCTTAGGTGGGACTGTGGAGTGCATGTCATTAGACATATGCAGAGATTCAAAAATGGTGATTCGATGACGAGCTCCGACTTTTGTAATTCTGTTAAAATACGTCGAGAAATAGCATGTGATTTAGTTTTACACGAGGGAAATAGAGAAAAACAAACCATTGTGGCTATTGTTTGTACAAAGACGTCGACACGAGCAATGAAAAAATTATTATTATGATATTTGTTATTTTTCTAATATTTATCATTTCCATCTCCACATATCGTCATGTTTATTGGGAAGTTGTGTGATTCGATGACCATACATTATTAATGATTAAGTCCATTTTATTTGAATATCTAAATACTCTTCTTTCAATATGGTAGGCAAAATGAAATTGTAATATATTGGTATCATTCATGTTCGACATGTGTGACTTTGTACGATCTTTAACCTAATCAGATTTGTAAATATTCATTTATCTATGCTAAAAATATATAGTTAGTACATTAGTAGACCGGTTGACGAATGACGTTCAGCCGGTAAGAACCAGTCCAACGATTTAGCTAAGTCCACTTTTCATAGGCATACGCATTATGCCAACCGGTTGAAAACATTCCTCATATGGATAATGACCCTATGGATGCAGTGTGAACTCGTTGAGGATTTGTCCCAACCACCTCAAACAATTTTGGATGCAGAATCACCCGATGTCGACGTTCAATTGAGTGATTGAAGATTTTTCTAAAGCGAGTGAGCAATTTTTTGAGTTGTGGAAAGTGGTTGATCAATGAAGAAATTGTCTCAACTGGTTGACGAATGATTTGACCAGTGGGAACCGGTTGACAAATATAGCAAACTGGTTGAGGAATTTTCTCAACCGGTTGATGGTTTTTTAACCAGTGGCAATCGGGTGAAGATGGGTATCAACCGATTGAGGAATTTGCTCAACCGGTTGAGGGTATTTTTAACCAGTGGCAACCGGTTGAGGCCAAATCTCAGCCGGTTGCCTCCTGCAATGCTATTGTGCAATTTAGGAGTACGACTACCGTCCACAAAAAGGGTATGAGTTGTACCAATAACTTTTCACTACGTAAACATTCGACAAGGTACCATTAAGTTCAATTAAAAGGTTTGAAATTGATGGAAACTGGCATTACAAATTACCTAACTACGATTTACCCATTTTGAGTAAAATCACTAAATTTACCTATTTCATATGAATTACATCATATTGATTACTTTCCTATAGTTAACTCATAACCACCTAATTGTCAAACTTTAACCACAATTGAATTTAATTAAATCCGCATAATTAACCGTTTTTTTCGACATGATATAAATGAATCGGTTTCTCCATTTACCAATCATTTTATCACTTGTTATCAATTAAATTATAAATGTAGAGGATATTGCATTCTATCAATCAACTTGACTCTTGATCAAAATTCAAACTTTTCATGAAATAGTTAAGTTAAAAGTACACATTAGTGGAAGTGATAACGTCAACTAATATAAATACTGATTTAATACCTACCATCCCTTACTCCGTTAAGGAATAAAAAAAAGGTTGCATATCCTTTTCATTTGGATATTTGTTTGGATCCCCACCTTGACATGATGTTGTCATATTTTGTTCATGTTGCTGAAATCCTGCTATCTGCACATGCACATTCCATTGTTTTTTTCAGCTGTCCAATTCCATTCCAATTAATTAAACCTAATCATTAAATAATGCATAGCTGAAATTCATGTCAAAAGTGTTTCTTTATTCCCAATCTTACATTATTAAGTTTACCACAATCTATGTACATGTCAGATCGGTCATTCGACAAATGCTCCCCTAACATTCCCTGCATTTTTCAATAATTAAGTGTTGTCAATTATTATTGAATTAGATGTTATCAATGTTTGGAAATTATATAACAAGCCTATTGTACATACATGTACGGTTGCACAAATGTCAACTGATGAATTTGTTGAAGGCATCATTTCCATTTGAATGTCACATTAGGAAGACAAATTAGTTTCCTTCTACGTACTCATAATGCCATCAAAACAATTATGTTAGTTATTTATGTAAGTACAACTACAAAAATTAATCTTAGGGGTAATTTTTTATTGAATATGACATACCATATAACCCTGCTGAGCATTTTGAGGGATTGTAGCTTCTGGACACTTTCGAATTGTGTGACCCACTCTTTTACAACGACTGCATCGTCTTCCCTTTTGAACATTCATTGCCACTTTGCTTGGATTCCCTTTAGTCTTCACAATATTTGGATCACGAACTTGGTTAGTACTTGTCGCTCCATCTGCTGCTATTTTCTTCCCTTTCAAATTATAGTTATAGAGTTCCTCCATTCTCGCCGTCAAATTTTGTATTTCATTTTTCACCTCTATAAATGAAGATGACGTATCTGACGCAAAGTAGGAGAGCTTGTTGCACATCGAACTCAATGAACCATATCGTACAAACCGATCCATGTCGTTATCCGTCTCATTCACTGGTACTGATCTTGTATACACCTTTGCTAACTTTGTCCACCTCTTCATAATACATGACTGAGGAATCTCTTCCAAATGCTCCACCTTCATAACAACCACCATGTGGCAACATGGGATGCCAATTGACTCAAACATCATGCATGAGCATTTTAATGTTACAATATCCGGGCAAAATTGTACTTCCTAATTTAAGTTCGGGTGTCTAAACTTAGATAATGTGTATGCCCGCATTGAATGATCACTTACAAGACCTACCACAAATAATAACTCTGCATTTTTCATCTCCTCACGAAATTTAAGGAAAGATTCTTTCGTGTATACCGTCGCAGCATGATTTTCAAGTATGGATAGTTTGGTTGAAAGCATGGGTGAAAAATTGTTCGACTCGAACTTTGCCTTTGCCTCGTTTTTCCGTATTCTCAGTATGGCTCTATCAAATTATTGTACAAACTCATACAGTCGCAAGCGAATTTTTAAGAATCTATTTAGATATGCATTCATACTCTCACACCTTTGTGTGGTTCTCATCCCTCCAAAGAAATTTCCACGTAAATACGCCTCTGCCCATCTTTTACGTTTCCCATATATCTCGGTCACCCAACGATTCTCATTAAGTCCCAAATTTGCAACCATTCCATGCCAAATCTTTTCAAATTCTTCTTCATTCCCACGCATGAACATGCACCTTGCAAAGATGCTTGAGAAGTCCTTAATATGCACATTCGTGAATGCATTTCGTTGCAAATGCCATGAACACAATCGATGACACGTATCGGGTAATACTTTTTTAATTGCCTTACGCATAGCTTTGTCCCCATCGATTACAACAGATATGGGTTTCTTATTCATCATTGCATCAAGAAATGTCTCCAACACCCATTCATATGTCCCAACACTTTCATCTATCAATAACGCACAACCAAATACAACAGTTTGGTGATGATGATTAACACCGACCAACACTACTAGAAGCTTTTTATAGGCATTTGTCCTATAGGTTGTGTTAAATGCTAGGACATCTCCAAAACACGCATAATCCATTCGAGCAGTTGAATCAGCCCAAAACAAATTTTCTAGTCGACTTTCTTCATCAATGTTGAATTTATATATAAAAAAAAAGAATCCATTTCTGCCTTTCCACACAAATAAGCCAATGCCACTTCTACATCACCGTCTTTAATTTCACTTCTACGCATTGCATCAACGTGATTGTATATATCTTTTTGTGTGAAACCGACGTGCTCATGTCCCCTTGATTGTTTGACCATATAGTCTATAATTTGTGTGGTTTTAACACCTACTTGATGCAAAACATCAACTTGTGCCTTATCTGGATTACTTACTGTTCGATGAGAGCGAAGGAATTTTCTGCTAATAGGATCGACCAAATTATGATTATGTTCTCCTATAAATTCCTTTACAATCCACTTTCCATATTTTCTATTCAAGGCAATACGAAATGCAGCTTCACAACCAACTCTAGTCAACGATCGTGGCTCACGCTGTCGATTGTCATTCTCAATAAACTTTGTCGCTCGATGTCCTTCTTTGGAACACACCCACTTTTGAGATATTATATCTCCATTCTTGTCTCGCTTCAAATCATCTTTTCGAATACTAAATCCGGTTAGTTTTGCTAACATGTTGTAAAATGTTTCAGCCTCATCTATGCAAGCGAATTGCATTTTGCATACTTCTTCAACTGAAATACCCTTCAACACTTTCTCTTCCCAACCGTTTCCACCCAGCTTGTAAGTTCCACCTATATATGCATCGTCATTGACAACGTCCTCCGCTTTCACTTCAAACTCCTGCTTGATTGTTTTCTCCATCACCGATTGCATCACCTACATTTCATAAATTATGTCAAAAAGTGTCTCCATAATACCTTAACAAATTATCCTATCACTGTCATATTGATTGATATATTATTTACGGTAAAGTCCGCATAGGATATTTAAAAATATGGGTCTAACGCATTTACCTTTTCAATGTTTTCATTTGACAATATGCCACATATAAGCCTAGGCCCAAGAATCAACATTAATCAAAAGCTATAACATATCCATTATATTATTTAATCTCACCTGAAAATTTAGTTACGAAAGCATATTTCTTATGTGTTTGTTTTACCCAATCTCTTCAAAAAATTAAGGCTTTCGAGAAAATAGGGTAAATATAATAAATAGGTTATGCAAATGAAAATTTATAAATTAATGGATTCTAAATATTTTATTTTTATATACTACTTCAAATTCATTATTAGTTAAATATGATTCTTTGTTACACATTCAATTTCTCTCTATATGTATAAAATGAAGTTGATATTATTAACAATATGTACAATGCATACCATAATTACTATAATAAAGTCATATAGTATATTTTTAAAATGTATAAAAATATTCTAATATTTTTCACAATACTTTATTTTCTTAAATATATCCTCTAAATAAAAAACAAACATATTAATTATTGTGGGGATCAAACAATTTGGAACATTCAAGGAGGAAGTGGTCCAACCATTGGAACATACAAGAAACCAAACAAGTGGTCCTAACGCTCCATAAACCAACAAATTCATATTCCTCACTGTTATATTATATTTATAAAAATAAGTTTAACTTTTCCTTAATTCTCTTTTGTAGTACATTTAAATTTTTGTTTTGCTTAAGTACAATTCTTCAACAGACTTGAAATGATCAAATAATGAGGTCTACGGGATTTGACGTTCTGTTTTCCCTTCTTTGTCGTACTTTTAAAATACATTACGCTAGGCTTGTCCCAACAAGTATCTAAAAAATAAAAATAAAAATTGTTGTTTTTAAATATATTAGGTTATGTATGGTTCCTAAAAAGTACTAAGAAAAGACAAATTATTTTGGAATATTTAGTTGTTTTATGAAAAATATTAAAGCAAACAATATATGGCTTAAAATTAAATACAAACTTACGTATTTTAAAATTATTTAATCTATATATAAATGCATTAAAAAAAGTCAAATGAGTATGAACTAGTAAATTAGATTGAAGATAAACCAAAATTAGATACGTCATCCATTCTCAAGTTTGTTAATGGAAGTTGGCATAAGCAATTCGACCGGTTTCAATTGGGTCGACCTATTGGTATTTATTTTAAAAAATTTCCCACTTTCCAGTGTCTACCGGCTGAGGAAACATTCAAACCGGTTGAGAAATAATTCAACCGGTTGAGAAATTCTTCCACCAGTATACACTGCACACGTGTGTAATTTCCCCATGAATTCACCATTTTAAAAGTCATTTCATGCAAAATAGTAACAAAGTAAGTTAGACAATCACAATCCACACTTTTTAAAATCATTACATATTATTACATTACCTGTTATTTGGGTTTGGAAATAATTTCCCCATCACTTCGAAAGTAGAGGCAATTCAGTTTTATTCAAAATTTTATGGCTTTTGTATAGCAAATCTTTATGAAGTTCATGATCATACCTTCAAAATGGAAAGTGCAAGTGAGCTGCAGCTTCACCTGAAGAATTGTCTTCCGGATGTGTTTTTTGTAAGCTATGCTCTACTTTATAGAAGACCACATTCACTCTCTAGACTCCTTAGAGTATGTTGCCTCCCAAATATATACTAACTTTTATATGTGGTTGTTGCATGAAGTTATTGCATATTTTAATATGTTGCCACATGTAGCAAAACAACCACCATAATGGTACATTTGGTGGTTGAAGGTTACCTTTTTTGCATAATTTTTTAGGTGACATTAAATACAACATTTATAGGCAAGAGGGAAAGTCAGCCTAATGTGGATTATTACACCCATTTCAATTGATATATGTTTAACTTAACAAAATATAAAGTGGAGATTTGGCTTTGATTGATAATATTTACATATCTTAATGTTCTTTCATAAATTTATTGTCTTTATGTTTTCATACCATTTCATACTTAGTATAGAGTTTCATCAATTCACGTGTTGTATATGTAATTAAGGCATCATACTATATCCTATATATGAGAAAGGTTAGTTAATTAAACTTAATTACTTAATTGAGGTATGTTACGATATCATACTTATGATAAATTTTAATAAATTCAGTTACATTAATTTAATTAACTTACCATGCTATATCGTACTTATTCGAAATGCTTGTCATACAACGATAAATTAATTTAAATGCCCATATCGTAGTATATGGTTGTTATGCTAAATTTGACTATATTAACTAGACTATATTGGAATAAAATCCTCATACTATATCCTAGTTATGAGATACGTTACTTAATTACACTTAGTTACTTAAATGAGTTATGTTACGATATCATACTTATGACAAATTTTTAATAAATTCAGTTCCATTAATTTATTTAACTTATCATGCTATATCGTAGTTATTGAAAATGTTTGCCTTAGAACCATAAATAATTGAAAATTTGCTATCGTAGTATATGGTTGTTATTATACATTTTAATGTATTAACCTAACTATATTTTAATAAAATCATCATACTACATCCTAGTTATGAGAAAGGTTAGTTAATTATTCTATATTACTACAAGAAAGTTCTCATATTATATTCTCCTTAATATAAATTTGTTATAAAAAAAACCTCTTGTACTTTAATTAAGGTATATCCAAACATTTTTCTATACAATCAATTATATATTAAATTAATTCGCTTTGGAAACTTTAAAATCAATATGGTTGCAAATTAAATTTTAATATATCTAAAATGAGAACTTATTTAAAATATAGGAATTGATAAGCTACAGGTTCATTTCCTATCAAACAATAAACTACAAGTTCATTACACTAAATAGGAAGGTCGACCGTCCCTCAACCATTCCCATTCCTCCTCCTTCTTCTTTATCTTCACGAAATACCCATGTGCCAACCGATCTTCCATCCCTGAACCCCTCCGTGTTCTACTTCCTTCTCGTCCATTTCCACGAAATACCTCTACCCCAAACCAAGCTGCCATGGCTCCAAAACTAGCTCCGGCCGAACCCACTTCCACTGGCAGCAAAGGGAAGACAAGGGAGGAAGCACAAATGGTTGGGACCAAAGGCAAGAGATCCAACCCACAACGGAGCAGCGGCAGCAAACAGAAGCAAACCGAGGAAGCACTACACCCCAGTAACAAATGGAAACGACCGGTCGTTGAAGAAAGTTTTGAGATTCGAAAAAAGGCCACCTTTGATCGATCTTCGTTCACAACCCCACAGCTAGCCCAACGATTTCATCTTCACTTTGCGAATCAGACCGTAATCCCGGGTAGGAACATTGATTTTGCAAAGCTCAGTTATTTCCATTTCGATGTGCTTTTCGCGAGAATGGGTTGGATTCCTATTGTCTCCGTCAAAGAGTTTCTTTATCCCAAGGTTGTCAAATGTTTCTACTCCAATATGACATTCGAAGATGAAGGACCCATTACTACCACGATTAACGGTGTACAGATCGTTTTTGATGTTGCTGAACTTTGTAAGATTTTAGAGATTCCAAATGAAGGGGTTTGTTTGTATGAAGCTAAGAAGTGGCCAAGCGTGGAAGGTTTCAAACCTGCAGAAGCTATACAGAGGCTATGTGGTTACCCGAGATCTAGTAGACCAACTTCCCATTTGTTGACTATGTTGAGTCGTATCCTACAACACATGATATCGTACATTTTCATCCCTAAAGGAGGGCACCGAGATGATGTATCTTTCTTGGACGCTTTTTTGGTTGACAGCATTCTCATAGAAAGAAATGTTAATATTGGTTACATAATTTTCCAACATATGAAAGCATGTTCAATCAGCGAAGATTCAGTTCTCCCCTATGGCATGTTTATCACAAAGATTGTCAAATACTTCAATGTCAATTTGCGCAATGAGACAGATGGGAAAAAAATCAAATCATTTGATACATATGATCAGGCTTCACTTCGGCGCATGCATTTTGTTCGGAAGAAAGATGGTTCATGGGCAAGGAAGTCTTCCGTTCCCCCCTCAGAGGTTGATGTGTCTTCAGACAATGGGTTGATTACTACTCAAAAAGTGCTATTTTGTAGCTTGTAATTAACTCTTTTAAACACTTTTGAGTAGTAGTTATTGCCTTTTAACTCAATTGGCATGTTAAGGACCCTTGCAATCAATTCTAATCAAAATTGTGTAAGTTTTGGTGTTTTTGTTAGTAATTTGATCACCAAAGCAATCCAAGATTGAGGAAAGTTATTTGGAATCCATGGCAAAGCTTTTGGAAGCTCAAAAACATGAAGAACCAAAGCTTTGAAGTCCTTTGCCATAAGCAAATCCGGAATGCAAGGAGAGAAGCAAAGAGGAGAAAAGCAAAGAGGAAAACAGAGGACAGCAGCTGCAGTCTTCCTTCGCACTTTTGGAGCACTTTCTGAAGTCCATTTTCTACATGCTATATACCATTTCAAAGCTCAGGAAGTCAAGAATCCAACACTTCAAACCGTGTGCAATTTGGAGTCGAAATGAGGAAGTTACAGCCATTGGAAGCCGATCACTCTAAGCTGAAGGAAGATTTTGCATAGTGTTGCGAAATCACCCTTTTGTTGCGGAATGATTTCGCAGCCTTTTTGCACAGTGCTATGGAATTCCTCTGAAGTTTCACGTCGCGATGGAAGCCAAACACCACAAGTTGAAAGACCATTTCGCAGCGGTGCGAAATCAGCTGGTTGCTACGAAGAAATTTCTCAGCCCTTTTTTGTACATCTGCGAAATCTCGCTGACCTCGTTTTCACCTGCGAAATGGTCCTTAGTGCTTCCCGATATTTGCACCGACTCTTTTAGATATTTTCTTCAGATATTTTTGTATAAATTTCCATTTTCTCCTTGTATTCAGCCACTCATGTAATTCCTTAGCTAGGAAGTATCCAAGAAAGGGTAAATTACCTTCCTATATAAACTCCCTTGCATCCATTGTAAAAGAGAGAATCCATCATATAATATATCATATATAGAATCAACGAAGAGAGCACTTGCTCTGTTTTTCATTTATATATTTTTGTTTTCTCGTTAGTTTTCTTTCTAGCCAATCAAACTCTGAGGATTTTTCCTTAGAGGATGAGAGGCTAGGCTCTTTGTCTCTTGGAGTGAAGAAAGCCGGGTAAGTTCCCTCATGCATAAATTGGAAGTTTTGTTGTTTTAGTTTTTAATGAAGAGAAAGTGTGACCCGTTAATGGTTTTTATCTTTTTAGTTAACTTAAAACGCTTTTAAATCACCTGGGCCAACACTTGGTAAGGCAAGTGATTTCCATCCATGGAGATTCACTAGTTTACCCCTTGCGAGCCTCTGGGAGGTGACTTGAAGGTAGGATTTTCTAGAATTGCCAACACTTGGTAAGCTTTTGGACTCTAAGGAGACATCCATTAGTTATCTCTTGCGAGCTTTTGACGGGTAATCCAAGGTTAAAGATCACCTTGAATGGCAAGTGCTAGGTGAGAGGTATGAGCCATTGCAAGTTGCATCAGTGAGAGGGATTTAGTGTTTGAACCCATTAATGGGAAGCATCTGTACAACACCGGTTGGAGAAGGAACTATATGTTAATTCTCTAATGCAAGGAAAAGAAACAAGTGACCGGAACTCCCTTTTTGTATGAGGAATCTGAGCCTAGTGATCTGAAACTCCAAGAAACATTTTTCTTTGTAAGTAAAATCAGTTACTATTTTTGGTTAGCTTAAAACTAATCCTTTTTCAAACATCTTTATGTTTTTTTTTAAAGCTAACCTTAAAATGAAAAGGCACCAATTCAGCTTTAAATTAATATCATTTGTGAAGTGAAAACCCATCATAGTGAACGATCCTAGAGCCACTATGCTATAGTAGCTTTGTCTTTGCTACCCTAGTATATGGTGTAATAGGTTATAAATTTTGTTGATTACTCCCTCAATCAAGGAACACCAGCTGGACACGAATCAGCTGAGACACCAATTAGGCATGAATCAAATGGCGCCGTTGCCGGGGATGGTGCCACTTTGCAGTGATATGATCTTTTGAGAGTACTTGTGATCTTCATCACAAGTTTGGTGACTTTTCTTTTCCTTTTACTAACTCTTTTTATTTGTTTTTGTTTCTTTCTTTGTTCATATTTTAGTATACCTTTTATTTAGTTTTTAGTTTACCTTAATTTTCTTTCTTTGAATTGTTTTTCTTTTGTTTTCTTTTGTGTTCTCTGTTTTTAATTCACAAATTGCTAGTTGTGCATGCCATATTGAATATGAGATAGCAGAGGAAGCCATGAACTTGAGTTATGTGGCTGAAGTTTCAAGAAGATGGGATGAACCAAATGCTAGAGATATGGGAAGAATGACGTCTCAACCTAAAGCTAAGGGTGAGATGTATATTTTGAATGACGGCATGGACATGAAGGCAGAGATTGCAGCTATGGAAAGGAGATTGGATGAGCTAGAAATGAAGAACATGAAAGAAGTGCAAGCCATCTCTCAAACACCATTGCAAGCTATGCCTTGTGCCATTTGTCTATCTTATGAGCACTTGGTGGAAGAGTGTCCTATCATTCCAACGGAGAGGGAAATGTTTGGTGATTGCAACACCTACAATTCCAATTGGAGGGACCATCCAACATTCTCTTGGAAACCACAGCCACCTCAGTACCAGCAACCTGCTCAAGTACCACAGCAAGCCTCAAACCTTGAACAAGCTATGATGAATCTTAGCAAGGTTATTGGAGACTTTGTTAGAGCTCAAAAATCCATCAATGCTCAGCTCAGTCAAAGAATTGACAGTGTAGAGAGTTCATTGAACAAAAAGATGGATGAAGTGCAACATGATCTATCTCAGAAGATAGATAATCTCCAAGATTCAATCTCAAGGTTTGCCAACCTCAACACAGTGCAAGAGAAAGAAAACTCTCCTTCTCAACCTTATCAAAATACCATGAGTATCCATGAAATGGAGGCTAAGGAGGGAGAATCTTAACAAAAGAGGGAAGTCAAAGAAGTGATCACTCTGAGGAGTGGTAAAAAGGTTGATATGGCCACATTCAAACAAGAGCATGAAACAGAGAATGAAACAGAGAAAAAGAAGAGGGAGGAAATTAAAGGAAAGAGAAAGGGAATTGTTTCCATTGCCATCATATAATGCAAATCTCTAATGAAGGATGCTAACTTCATATGGGATCCGGGCAAGCTAAACCAAGGATCAAAATTTTTTGATGGACTTAGTCTTTCTAAAGACTAGCTAGTCCATAGCTTTTTGTTTTACTTATTACTTGTTTTAATTTTGATTTCAATGTTTTAATTTTGATTTCAATGCTTTAATTTTGATTTTAATGCTTTAATTTTACTTTGTTTTGATGTAATATAGGTTTTTGGATGATCAAAATCAGGAGGAATTGCAAAGAAATTGAAAGGAAGTCTTTTGGAGCGAAAACAGGGCAAAAACAGGGCAAAAACAAGGGTCTGTGAGATTTCGCAGCCTCTGCGAAATCGGCACTTTGCTGCGAAACCGTTTCGCAACTCAATTGACTCCTCTGCGAAAATTTTCGCAGCTGCGAATCCAAGAATGGCACATGAGTGCCACTTCGCGGCACAGGAGCCCCCATTTCGCAGTTGCGAAATGGCTGCGAAGCTCCAAAGCATGAAAACATCCAATTTCGCAGCCAAAGCTCCATTCCGTAGGGTGTTTCGAAGCTGCGAAGCCAACTTTTGGCACACGAGTGCCATTCCGCGGCACAGTGACCCTCATTTCGCAGCTGCGAAACGGCTACAAAGCTCCAAAGCATGAAAACTCCCAATTCGCAACCAAATCTCCATTTCGCATGGTATTTCGCGGCTGCGAAACCACTTTTTGGCACACAAGTGGCATTTGGAAGCCTTGTACACTCATTTCACAGCTTCAAAATGGTTGCGAAACCTCCACACCTTAAAATCCTTCAGCGCGCATACCATGAACAGACATGTCACAGCCGCACCCCCATTTCGGAAACTATTGGACACATTTCGATCACTTTTTGAAGTTCATTTCATGCATACCATATATCGTTTGAAAGCTTGGGAAGTCAGGAGTCCATAGCTTTAAACGGTGCTCGATTTGGATTTGAAACGAAAAAATTATGGCTGTTTGAAGACGACTATGCAAACCATGAGCGGAAATGTCGCACCTCTATTTCGCTACTGTTGGACACATTTTTGAAGCACTTCCTGGAGCTCAAATTATGCATACCATATCTCGTTTCAAATCTTGGGAAGTCAGGAGTCTAGCGCTTCAAACGGTATGCGATTTGGAGGTGAAATGAAGAAGTTATGGCTGTTTGAAGATGAGCGCGCAAAGCTGAGCGGGAATTTCGCAGTCGAGACGCCATTTGGAAGGGAGTTTCGCAGCTGCGAAACCACTTTTGGCACACGAGTTCCATTTTGCAGCACAGTGACCCTCATTTCGCAACTGCGAAATGGCTACGAACGTAAAAACTTCAAATTTCGCAGCCAAAGCTCCATTTCGCAGGGTATTTTGAAGCTGCGAAACCACTCTTTGGCACACGAGTGCCATTTGGAAGCCCCGTACACTCATTTTGAAGCTGCGAAATGAGCTGCGAAATCACTTTTGAGCTGCAAAATGGCTGCGAAATCATCTCCAAGCTTCAAAATGGCTGCGAAATCACCTCCAAGCTTCAAAATGGCCTTCAAATTGCTAAATTGACTTGCAAAATGGAGGGAGGTTTGAAAAAACACCTTGCAAAGCTAAGGGAAGTTGCTAAAATGTCAATAGAGCCCCACGACCATGCATATGAAGAGGAGAGCCCCACGCACCAGCTGAGTACCCTCTGGAACTCATGAATAGCCACCTCTCTCCATTTCAGCCATGACCAAGACTAGAGGAAAGCCCCGCGCACCCTGAGATCACACATGAAGCCTCTCATGCCATTTCTTACCTCCTTAAAACCATCAGAGCCCTTAGCTCCAGCTGAGGAGACTATGCCACCTAAGGAGACTACCAAAACAGAGGTTGAAGTGCTGATCCAACCCACTCAAGAGGCCACCATAGATGCATCAGCTCCACAGGACCCTTCCATTACTTGATCATCTCTTTACTTTTGTCTTTACATATTATATTAGTATACATAATTCCATGTTTTGATGTCTTATATTTTGGGATTGGATGTATTACTGATGATACATCATATATAGACATCAATTCTTGTTTAAACTTGGCATTTTTCTATTTCCTCTACTCACTAACTCTTATGTTTTCTTTGAAACATGTGGTTTCTCCTATACGACTCAGACTTCATGCCACTAAGGAGGTACCACTTCCTCCCTATTTTTTAATCGCTTTTGTCACATTGAGGACAATGTTCAGCTTGGTTGGGGGGAGAGTTGAGGAAGTAAGTATTGTTAATAATGCTAAGTTATTTTGGTAATTTAGTTTTTTTTTGCTTAATTTTTAAAATTTTTAAGTTTTTTATTCTACTCTCCATGGTTATTAAGGAAAAATTTTCAAAATGAAAAGAGAGAAATTGAATTTTTGTCTTTTTACTTGACTTAGAGTTTGTATTATGCTTACTAAAGTTGACAAATTGTTGAAACATCTATTGAATTCAACCTCAGTTCTTCCACTTTAAGCTATCCACACACTGTGCACAATAGGTTCCGATTATAAGATGAAAAACTATTTCCCTCTTGACTTAGGAAAATTTTAGACTTGGTACCTTTGACCTCATTTAATAGTGTTGGGACGCCTTGTAAAAGGCCAATGAGTCTTTGAAAAGAAAAAAGAAAGAAAAAAAATGTTTACTTGCCTTGAAACCCGAGCAAGGTCTGAGGGGTATATGGTGAAAATCTTTAAAACTTGGTGCCCTAAGCCTTAATTGGTTGGGAGTCACCGACCTCAATGCTCGTTACATGGGTGAATAGGTGGAGTTTAGCATACTGTAGGTGCTTGGGTATTTAAAAATTCATTCTCAAAAGTCCGGGGTAAAATCCGAGGAGTTAGTGGTTGAAAGATCCTTAAAACTTGATGCCCTAAACCTTAATTGGTTGGGAGTCATCGATGGACCCCTGTTACATGGACAATTTAGAAAAGAATGCCTTTAAGCTTTGCACTCCTACAAGAAAAAATTGTGAAAGAAAAGAAGTGCATTCTTAGCCTATTGGAGGTTGATTAGTTTGCTAAGCTTTGAAAAAAACTAGGTTGAGGGGAGAGATTAGTTTGACATACTATATCCGGAAACTAATAAATAACACATAGATTTTTGTGGAAGAGTAAGGGTTGGACCTTTGGGAGTGGAAATGATTTTGAAGCTTAAATTTGCATAATGCCTACTCTTTATGAATTGTGACTAGGCAAGTTATTTGATAGCTCCTATTGAAGTTTGAGTTTTATTTCTTTAATGTTCCATGTGAGAGTTTGATCAGTCATGCCACTTAACCATTTTTTGAAGTGATCAGCATGATGTTGTAAATTATGGTACTTTTATTTTATTTTTCACTCCTTCATTACTAAGGGACTAGCAATATGTCAGTTGGGGGGAGTGATTACTACTCAAAAAGTGCTATTTTGTAGCTTGTAATTAACTCTTTTAAACACTTTTGAGTAGTAGTTATTGCCTTTTAACTCAATTGGCATGTTAAGGACCCTTGCAATCAATTCTAATCAAAATTGTGTAAGTTTTGGTGTTTTTGTTAGTAATTTGATCACCAAAGCAATCCAAGATTGAGGAGAGTTATTTGGAATCCATGGCAAAGCTTTGGAAGCTCAAAAACATGAAGAACCAAAGCTTTGAAGTCCTTTGCCATAAGCAAATCCGGAATGCAAGGAGAGAAGCAAAGAGGAGAAAAGCAAAGAGGAAAACAGAGGACAGCAGCTGCAGTCTTCCTTCGCAATTTTGGAGCACTTCCTGAAGTCCATTTTCTACATGCTATATACCATTTCAAAGCTCAGGAAGTCAAGAATCCAACACTTCAAACTGTGTGCAATTTGGAGTTGAAATGAGGAAGTTACAGCCGTTGGAAGCCGATCACTCTAAGCTGAAGGAAGATTTTGCATAGTGTTGCGAAATCACCCTTTTGTTACGGAATGATTTCGCAGCCTTTTTGCACAGTGCTATGGAATTCCTCTGAAGTTTCACGTCGCGATGGAAGCCAAACACCACAAGTTGAAAGACCATTTCACAGTGGTGCGAAATCAGCTGGTTGCTACGAAGAAATTTCGCAGCCCTTTTTTGTACATCTGCGAAATCTCGCTGACCTCGTTTTCACCTGCGAAATGGTCCTTAGTGCTTCCCGATATTTGCACCGACTCTTTTAGATATTTTCTTCAGATATTTTTGTATAAATTTCCATTTTCTCCTTGTATTCAGCCACTCATGTAATTCCTTAGCTAGGAAGTATCCAAGGAAGGGTAAATTACCTTCCTATATAAACTCCCTTGCATCCATTGTAAAAGAGAGAATCCATCATATAATATATCATATATAGAATCAACGAAGAGAGCACTTGCTTGTTTTTCATTTATATATTTTGTTTTCTCGTTAGTTTTCTTTCTAGCCAATCAAACTCTGAGGATTTTTCCTTAGAGGATGAGAGGCTAGGCTCTTTGTCTCTTGGAGTGAAGAAAGCCGGGTAAGTTCCCTCATGCATAAATTGGAAGTTTTGTTGTTTTAGTTTTTAATGAAGAGAAAGTATGACCCGTTAATGGTTTTTATCTTTTTAGTTAACTTAAAACGCTTTTAAATCACCTAGGCCAACACTTGGTAAGGCAAGTGATCTCCATCCATGGAGATTCACTAGTTTACCCCTTGCGAGCCTCTGGGAGGTGACTTGAAGGTAGGATTTTCTAGAATTGCCAACACTTGGTAAGCTTTTGGACTCTAAGGAGACATCCATTAGTTATCTCTTGCGAGCTTTTGACGGGTAATCCAAGGTTAAAGATCACCTTGAATGGCAAGTGCTAGGTGAGAGGTATGAGCCATTGCAAGTTGCATCAGTGAGAGGGATTTAGTGTTTGAACCCATTAATGGGAAGCATCTGTACAACACCGGTTGGAGAAAGAACTATATGTTAATTCTTTAATGCGAGGAAAAGAAACAAGTGACCGGAACTCCCTTTTTGTATGAGGAATCTGAGCCTAGTGATCTGAAACTCCAAGAAACACTTTTCTTTGTAAGTAAAATCAGTTACTATTTTTGGTTAGCTTAAAACCAATCCTTTTTCAAACATCTTTATGTTTTCTTTTAAAGCTAACCTTGAAATGAAAAGGCACCAATTCAGCTTTAAATTAATATCATTTGTGAAGTGAAAACCCATCATAGTGAACGATCCTAGAGCCACTATGCTATAGTAGCTTTGTCTTTGCTACCCTAGTATATGGTGTAATAGGTTATAAATTTTGTTGATTACTCCCTCAATCAAGGAGCACCAGCTGGACACGAATCAGCTGAGACACCAATTAGGCATGAATCATGGGTCCTCCAAGGATGAAGAATATGAAGATCATGATGTAGAGGGAAGAACTTCTGAAAAAGCAAATGTCACACGAATACCGTCAATAGGTGGTGTAAGAGCTAGGACGGATGCAAATCATCGTTCACTAATTGGACCGGACGACTCTGAGGCATCAGATAACCTCAATGCCTAGATTAGCTCCCTTGGTACCCGCTTGGAGGAGATTGTATTAACCAATGATCGACGTTTGACATCTTTGGAGAATCGCATTGATGGTTTACACGAGGAAGTCAAGGAGGGTATGCAAGTTATACGAGGCCAACATGATGAGATGATGGTCTTCTTGCGATCCCACTTCCCGCTTCATGGACCAGACCATATATGACCCCTTCTACAATTTGTACTAGTTTTATAGTTATTAAACGTTCATTATGTTTTTGGACATTTGGCTAATATAAATGACCTTTTGTAATTATGACTTCTCGTATTACTTATGGATGTAGTGATCGGCCATTCACATAAATGGCGTAAATGTATTCGCTCAATTCTGATGATGGTATATGGATGATGTATTTTCTTCTACATGTATATATTATATCTAGCTTATTTTATTTATAACTCTTGATATATAGGTTATTTTCATCTCTTTAAACCTTCTTCTGTAGATTTAAATTGTTGGTGGACATCACATAATTTAGGTTCCCATTTGGGTGCCATGAATATTTTTGTGTTTTAAATATTGATTCTGTAATCCCTGGTTTCGGATGGCAAAAGGAAGGTTATGACTATTACCATCAAAAGCATAGAAGAATCATGCGTTAGGAAGGTTAAATTGAGTATTGGTTCCTCGTAAAACGTATGTATTCTTCTCCCTTGGTCTAAGCTACTATAATGTCTACGAATATGGTCAGCCTACTATATTTTTTTTCTCATAAAACTTGGGCAGTTTCAACCGGTTGAGGCAATGCATCAACCGGTAACAGTTTGGTTTGCTACCGGTAGCAATTTGCCATTTTGCGTTTGGAAAAAAATTTGGCAGTTTCAACCGGTCGAGATAATGCATCAACCAGTAGCAAGTTGTTTTGCTACCGGTAGCCACTGGTCATTTTGGGTGGTGCATCAAGAAATGACCAGTGTCTACCGGTCGAGTGCACAGGTCAACCGGTTGCATATAACCGGTCGACCGGTTACTCATTAATCGAATAGGTTGAGGTATGCTTGCCTGCTTGCATAAATTATCGTACTAAGTTTTGACCCTCTTTTTCCTTATTAAAACCATTCTTAGGTTATACTATTAGAGACACACTCTAAGCCTTTAGCCTCCTAAATGCAAGCACTTCCTTTCCCCACATAGGTTGGGCCATTTGGGCATTGACATTATAGTAATTATTAGTTGAGCTTTTGCTGGACACCACTTGTTTCCGATGAAATCACATAATGATTTTTAAGTTACATGCTTTTCCCTCTGGATTTATGTTTGAATTAACGCCTTTAATAGATAAAAACAGGGCATGCTCCCCCCATGTACGGGAATCCTTTCAGTTTTTCATTGTCCCTCCACTAATTTAGATTGCATTTAAGTTGGAGGAAAAAGCCAATCTCTTCTAAACTGTGTTCATAAGTCAATTTACTGTGCACATAAGTAAATTGAGTTGCAAAGCCTTCCAAGGTTCAAGAAGTTGCAAGAAGGTACTGCAACTTGTGTGTCCCAACTAACCTAGAAACTAGGAGAAAAATTGATAAACTCAAGCTTTGAAGAATTATGCTTTGAAAACTTATAAGATATTACAAGGATTATATAGACCAACACATGCATTCTCTTTTGCTGGTGGTGCAAATTTGATCAAGAGTTGAACAAATTTGACCATAATATGTTACAAGATTAAATTATACCAAGCATTGGCACTAATTTGAAGTCACTGAGTAATGATGAGAGGCACCATGAAATGTGTTCAAGATGCAGGAAACAAATATCCTTGTGTTTTCTAACATTATTGAGGTGTTCCTCCCAGGACTTTTGCTGCTTTTCTGACTATGATGGTTTGGTTTTCAAGCTTTTCATCTAATGTGTGTTTCTTATGGAAGACATTCTTGGTTAAAATCCTTATCATTGACCGGTTGATGAAAAAAGGGCATGTCCTGAAAATGGTTTTGTTTATGCTGTTAATGCCAGTGTTCTACTAGCTGTAACTTACTTCATTGCATTGCTCTCCATCTTTGGGAGACTATTTATGCTTTGCTTCATCAAGTGAAAGATTCCCTTTTTAGTTATATGCTAGCTTTATTTGAAAGAGGAAGCAGAAATCTGGAAAACTGCTGTCTAAATGTTGAAAAGTATATTCCTCATGTCTTTGGTTTAATTGTTCACTAATTTTTTAGGGAGGTGTATTATGTTCCTTAAAATGTTTTGAATAGGCTATTATTAGATTGACTTAATGCTTGGGGATTTTTATTGCTCTTGGTCTTCTCCTTTGGTTCTCTTGTTCCTTTGTGGTTCCTAAGATACCCACACCCATCCCCAACCCGTGTTTTATTGGGTTTGCCTCCTTTTGATGTTTTTAATATATATACTTGCTTAAATTTGTCAAGATGGAAGGCAATTGAGTAGAAAATTGTAATTTGGATTTAGGGGACTAGGAACATTGAATTTATCAACATCATTGAGTAGAAGTTGGATCCTTGAATTAAGGATTGAGGGAAGGATATAACTGGAACCGTTTTAGAGGTGTATAGTTCACTATTAGAGTTGAATGGGAACAAGGCTGTTGGAACGGATGGTTTCTCTTTGAATTTTTGGCAATTGAGTTATGATTTGGTGAAGAATGAGTGATTGGTTTTGTGTTATGAATAGAATAAATAATTTACAAACTTTAGCTTTAGAAACTTAAAAAAGATTTAATGAGTTGCATTGTCTTATATAAAGGAGTATGGATGACTTTGGTTACTTTAGCTTTGGTTACTTAGATTGATAAGGATAATCTATCTTCCGGGAATTATATTGGTTTTGTTTGATTGCAAGTTAAGGGCTTCGTTGGTGATGATGCATAGTTACTCTTGATTGGCACAACATTTGTGTGCTGCATAATCACATTGGCAGTGTCTACCGGTAGAGATAATTGCTCTACCGGTAGCACCTTACCGGTCGACCGGTACACCCTTAGTTTTGTAAGTTGCAATATGATGTAGTGAGAAGCAACATATGTTTCTGCTGAAGGCTAAATAAGATTTATATACATATTTCCTCATTCCTATGAGCCATGCCTAATTAGGCATGAATGAAGCTCATGTTTTCATGCTCTATATTTGTTTTCCTTCTTACATATTTGTCATGTCATGAGTTTTCTCTTCAAAACCTAGAATATATCTAGAAATCCTAAACTTAGTGTCTCATCCAATTAGAAATCCTATCAATATAAAGACTTATCTTCTTATAAGAAAACCTTAAGACAATTTCATCTTCTATAAAATAACTCTAAAACTATAATCCTTAACTAATAGAAACTGAAACAAACTATGA